>NC_134386.1:6690757-6851129 GCF_035582795.1 Mycteria americana
AGAGCTTTCAGTGCTGGCAGCTTTCCTGTGGGCGCAATGTCTGGACGTTTCCAATTTGGCAGCCGGGCTCTGCCAGAGAGAGATACAGAGTGTTGCCCCATTAGGAAGCAATGCTTTAGCAGAGCGCGAATGTCTGTGTGGCAGCGAATGCAGTTCCAAGGGACAGTGAAAACCAGCTAGAGCTTTCAGTGCTGGCAGCTTTCCTGTGGGCGCAATGTCTGGACGTTTCCAATTTGGCAGCCGGGCTCTGCCAGAGAGAGATACAGAGTGTTGCCCCATTAGGAAGCAATGCTTTAGCAGAGCGCGAATGTCTGTGTGGCAGCGAATGCAGTTCCAAGGGACAGTGAAAACCAGCTAGAGCTTTCAGTGCTGGCAGCTTTCCTGTGGGCGCAATCTCTGGACGTTTCCAATTTGGCAGCCGGGCTCTGCCAGAGAGAGATACAGAGTGTTGCCCCATTAGGAAGCAATGCTTTAGCAGAGCGCGAATGTCTGTGTGGCAGCGAATGCAGTTCCAAGGGACAGTGAAAACCAGCTAGAGCTTTCAGTGCTGGCAGCTTTCCTGTGGGCGCAATCTCTGGACGTTTCCAATTTGGCAGCCGGGCTCTGCCAGAGAGAGATACAGAGTGTTGCCCCATTAGGAAGCAATGCTTTAGCAGAGCGCGAATGTCTGTGTGGCAGCGAATGCAGTTCCAAGGGACAGTGAAAACCAGCTAGAGCTTTCAGTGCTGGCAGCTTTCCTGTGGGCGCAATCTCTGGACGTTTCCAATTTGGCAGCCGGGCTCTGCCAGAGAGACATACAGAGTGTTGCCCCATTAGGAAGCAATGCTTTAGCAGAGCGCGAATGTCTGTGTGGCAGCGAATGCAGTTCCAAGGGACAGTGAAAACCAGCTAGAGCTTTCAGTGCTGGCAGCTTTCCTGTGGGCGCAATGTCTGGACGTTTCCAATTTGGCAGCCGGGCTCTGCCAGAGAGAGATACAGAGTGTTGCCCCATTACGAAGCAATGCTTTAGCAGAGCGCGAATGTCTGTGTGGCAGCGAATGCAGTTCCAAGGGACAGTGAAAACCAGCTAGAGCTTTCAGTGCTGGCAGCTTTCCTGTGGGCGCAATCTCTGGACGTTTCCAATTTGGCAGCCGGGCTCTGCCACAGAGAGATAAAGAATGTTGCCCCCTTACCTAGCAATGCTATAGCTGAGCACGAATGTCTGTGTGGCAGCGAATGCAGTTCCAAGGGACAGTGAAAACCAGCTAGAGCTTTCAGTGCTGGCAGCTTTCCTGTGGGCGCAATCTCTGGACGTTTCCAATTTGGCAGCCGGGCTCTGCCAGAGAGAGATACAGAGTGTTGCCCCATTACGAAGCAATGCTTTAGCAGAGCGCGAATGTCTGTGTGGCAGCGAATGCAGTTCCAAGGGACAGTGAAAACCAGCTAGAGCTTTCAGTGCTGGCAGCTTTCCTGTGGGTGCAATCTCTGGACGTTTCCAATTTGGCAGCCGGGCTCTGCCAGAGAGAGATATAGAGTGTTGCCCCATTAGGAAGCAATGCTTTAGCAGAGCGCGAATGTCTGTGTGGCAGCGAATGCAGTTCCAAGGGACAGTGAAAACCAGCTAGAGCTTTCAGTGCTGGCAGCTTTCCTGTGGGCGCAATCTCTGGACGTTTCCAATTTGGCAGCCGGGCTCTGCCAGAGAGAGATACAGAGTGTTGCCCCATTACGAAGCAATGCTTTAGCAGAGCGTGAATGTCTGTGTGGCAGCGAATGCAGTTCCAAGGGACAGTGAAAACCAGCTAGAGCTTTCAGTGCTGGCAGCTTTCCTGTGGGCGCAATCTCTGGACGTTTCCAATTTGGCAGCCGGGCTCTGCCAGAGAGAGATACAGAGTGTTGCCCCATTACGAAGCAATGCTTTAGCAGAGCGCGAATGTCTGTGTGGCAGTGAATGCAGTTCCAAGGGACAGTGAAAACCAGCTAGAGCTTTCAGTGCTGGCAGCTTTCCTGTGGGCGCAATGTCTGGACGTTTCCAATTTGGCAGCCGGGCTCTGCCAGAGAGAGATACAGAGTGTTGCCCCATTAGGAAGCAATGCTTTAGCAGAGCGCGAATGTCTGTGTGGCAGCGAATGCAGTTCCAAGGGACAGTGAAAACCAGCTAGAGCTTTCAGTGCTGGCAGCTTTCCTGTGGGCGCAATCTCTGGACGTTTCCAATTTGGCAGCCGGGCTCTGCCAGAGAGAGATACAGAGTGTTGCCCCATTACGAAGCAATGCTTTAGCAGAGCGCGAATGTCTGTGTGGCAGCGAATGCAGTTCCAAGGGAGAGTGAAAACCAGCTAGAGCTTTCAGTGCTGGCAGCTTTCCTGTGGGCGCAATGTCTGGACGTTTCCAATTTGGCAGCCGGGCTCTGCCAGAGAGAGATACAGAGTGTTGCCCCATTACGAAGCAATGCTTTAGCAGAGCGCGAATGTCTGTGTGGCAGCGAATGCAGTTCCAAGGGACAGTGAAAACCAGCTAGAGCTTTCAGTGCTGGCAGCTTTCCTGTGGGTGCAATCTCTGGACGTTTCCAATTTGGCAGCCGGGCTCTGCCACAGAGAGATAAAGAATGTTGCCCCCTTACCTAGCAATGCTATAGCTGAGCACGAATGTCTGTGTGGCAGCGAATGCAGTTCCAAGGGACAGTGAAAACCAGCTAGAGCTTTCAGTGCTGGCAGCTTTCCTGTGGGCGCAATGTCTGGACGTTTCCAATTTGGCAGCCGGGCTCTGCCAGAGAGAGATACAGAGTGTTGCCCCATTACGAAGCAATGCTTTAGCAGAGCGCGAATGTCTGTGTGGCAGCGAATGCAGTTCCAAGGGACAGTGAAAACCAGCTAGAGCTTTCAGTGCTGGCAGCTTTCCTGTGGGCGCAATCTCTGGACGTTTCCAATTTGGCAGCCGGGCTCTGCCAGAGAGAGATACAGAGTGTTGCCCCATTACGAAGCAATGCTTTAGCAGAGCGCGAATGTCTGTGTGGCAGCGAATGCAGTTCCAAGGGACAGTGAAAACCAGCTAGAGCTTTCAGTGCTGGCAGCTTTCCTGTGGGCGCAATGTCTGGACGTTTCCAATTTGGCAGCCGGGCTCTGCCAGAGAGAGATACAGAGTGTTGCCCCATTACGAAGCAATGCTTTAGCAGAGCGCGAATGTCTGTGTGGCAGCGAATGCAGTTCCAAGGGACAGTGAAAACCAGCTAGAGCTTTCAGTGCTGGCAGCTTTCCTGTGGGCGCAATGTCTGGACGTTTCCAATTTGGCAGCCGGGCTCTGCCAGAGAGAGATACAGAGTGTTGCCCCATTACGAAGCAATGCTTTAGCAGAGCGCGAATGTCTGTGTGGCAGCGAATGCAGTTCCAAGGGACAGTGAAAACCAGCTAGAGCTTTCAGTGCTGGCAGCTTTCCTGTGGGCGCAATGTCTGGACGTTTCCAATTTGGCAGCCGGGCTCTGCCAGAGAGAGATACAGAATGTTGCCCCATTACGAAGCAATGCTTTAGCAGAGCGCGAATGTCTGTGTGGCAGCGAATGCAGTTCCAAGGGACAGTGAAAACCAGCTAGAGCTTTCAGTGCTGGCAGCTTTCCTGTGGGCGCAATCTCTGGACGTTTCCAATTTGGCAGCCGGGCTCTGCCACAGAGAGATAAAGAATGTTGCCCCCTTACCTAGCAATGCTATAGCTGAGCACGAATGTCTGTGTGGCAGCGAATGCAGTTCCAAGGGACAGTGAAAACCAGCTAGAGCTTTCAGTGCTGGCAGCTTTCCTGTGGGCGCAATCTCTGGACGTTTCCAATTTGGCAGCCGGGCTCTGCCAGAGAGAGATACAGAGTGTTGCCCCATTACGAAGCAATGCTTTAGCAGAGCGCGAATGTCTGTGTGGCAGCGAATGCAGTTCCAAGGGACAGTGAAAACCAGCTAGAGCTTTCAGTGCTGGCAGCTTTCCTGTGGGCGCAATCTCTGGACGTTTCCAATTTGGCAGCCGGGCTCTGCCAGAGAGAGATACAGAGTGTTGCCCCATTACGAAGCAATGCTTTAGCAGAGCGCGAATGTCTGTGTGGCAGCGAATGCAGTTCCAAGGGACAGTGAAAACCAGCTAGAGCTTTCAGTGCTGGCAGCTTTCCTGTGGGCGCAATGTCTGGACGTTTCCAATTTGGCAGCCGGGCTCTGCCAGAGAGAGATACAGAGTGTTGCCCCATTACGAAGCAATGCTTTAGCAGAGCGCGAATGTCTGTGTGGCAGCGAATGCAGTTCCAAGGGACAGTGAAAACCAGCTAGAGCTTTCAGTGCTGGCAGCTTTCCTGTGGGCGCAATCTCTGGACGTTTCCAATTTGGCAGCCGGGCTCTGCCAGAGAGAGATACAGAGTGTTGCCCCATTAGGAAGCAATGCTTTAGCAGAGCGCGAATGTCTGTGTGGCAGCGAATGCAGTTCCAAGGGACAGTGAAAACCAGCTAGAGCTTTCAGTGCTGGCAGCTTTCCTGTGGGCGCAATGTCTGGACGTTTCCAATTTGGCAGCCGGGCTCTGCCAGAGAGAGATACAGAGTGTTGCCCCATTAGGAAGCAATGCTTTAGCAGAGCGCGAATGTCTGTGTGGCAGCGAATGCAGTTCCAAGGGACAGTGAAAACCAGCTAGAGCTTTCAGTGCTGGCAGCTTTCCTGTGGGCGCAATCTCTGGACGTTTCCAATTTGGCAGCCGGGCTCTGCCAGAGAGAGATACAGAGTGTTGCCCCATTAGGAAGCAATGCTTTAGCAGAGCGCGAATGTCTGTGTGGCAGCGAATGCAGTTCCAAGGGACAGTGAAAACCAGCTAGAGCTTTCAGTGCTGGCAGCTTTCCTGTGGGCGCAATGTCTGGACGTTTCCAATTTGGCAGCCGGGCTCTGCCAGAGAGAGATACAGAGTGTTGCCCCATTACGAAGCAATGCTTTAGCAGAGCGCGAATGTCTGTGTGGCAGCGAATGCAGTTCCAAGGGACAGTGAAAACCAGCTAGAGCTTTCAGTGCTGGCAGCTTTCCTGTGGGCGCAATCTCTGGACGTTTCCAATTTGGCAGCCGGGCTCTGCCACAGAGAGATAAAGAATGTTGCCCCCTTACCTAGCAATGCTATAGCTGAGCACGAATGTCTGTGTGGCAGCGAATGCAGTTCCAAGGGACAGTGAAAACCAGCTAGAGCTTTCAGTGCTGGCAGCTTTCCTGTGGGCGCAATCTCTGGACGTTTCCAATTTGGCAGCCGGGCTCTGCCAGAGAGAGATACAGAGTGTTGCCCCATTACGAAGCAATGCTTTAGCAGAGCGCGAATGTCTGTGTGGCAGCGAATGCAGTTCCAAGGGACAGTGAAAACCAGCTAGAGCTTTCAGTGCTGGCAGCTTTCCTGTGGGTGCAATCTCTGGACGTTTCCAATTTGGCAGCCGGGCTCTGCCAGAGAGAGATATAGAGTGTTGCCCCATTACGAAGCAATGCTTTAGCAGAGCGCGAATGTCTGTGTGGCAGCGAATGCAGTTCCAAGGGACAGTGAAAACCAGCTAGAGCTTTCAGTGCTGGCAGCTTTCCTGTGGGCGCAATCTCTGGACGTTTCCAATTTGGCAGCCGGGCTCTGCCAGAGAGAGATACAGAGTGTTGCCCCATTACGAAGCAATGCTTTAGCAGAGCGTGAATGTCTGTGTGGCAGCGAATGCAGTTCCAAGGGACAGTGAAAACCAGCTAGAGCTTTCAGTGCTGGCAGCTTTCCTGTGGGCGCAATCTCTGGACGTTTCCAATTTGGCAGCCGGGCTCTGCCAGAGAGAGATACAGAGTGTTGCCCCATTACGAAGCAATGCTTTAGCAGAGCGCGAATGTCTGTGTGGCAGTGAATGCAGTTCCAAGGGACAGTGAAAACCAGCTAGAGCTTTCAGTGCTGGCAGCTTTCCTGTGGGCGCAATGTCTGGACGTTTCCAATTTGGCAGCCGGGCTCTGCCAGAGAGAGATACAGAGTGTTGCCCCATTACGAAGCAATGCTTTAGCAGAGCGCGAATGTCTGTGTGGCAGCGAATGCAGTTCCAAGGGACAGTGAAAACCAGCTAGAGCTTTCAGTGCTGGCAGCTTTCCTGTGGGCGCAATCTCTGGACGTTTCCAATTTGGCAGCCGGGCTCTGCCAGAGAGAGATACAGAGTGTTGCCCCATTACGAAGCAATGCTTTAGCAGAGCGCGAATGTCTGTGTGGCAGCGAATGCAGTTCCAAGGGAGAGTGAAAACCAGCTAGAGCTTTCAGTGCTGGCAGCTTTCCTGTGGGCGCAATGTCTGGACGTTTCCAATTTGGCAGCCGGGCTCTGCCAGAGAGAGATACAGAGTGTTGCCCCATTACGAAGCAATGCTTTAGCAGAGCGCGAATGTCTGTGTGGCAGCGAATGCAGTTCCAAGGGACAGTGAAAACCAGCTAGAGCTTTCAGTGCTGGCAGCTTTCCTGTGGGTGCAATCTCTGGACGTTTCCAATTTGGCAGCCGGGCTCTGCCACAGAGAGATAAAGAATGTTGCCCCCTTACCTAGCAATGCTATAGCTGAGCACGAATGTCTGTGTGGCAGCGAATGCAGTTCCAAGGGACAGTGAAAACCAGCTAGAGCTTTCAGTGCTGGCAGCTTTCCTGTGGGCGCAATGTCTGGACGTTTCCAATTTGGCAGCCGGGCTCTGCCAGAGAGAGATACAGAGTGTTGCCCCATTACGAAGCAATGCTTTAGCAGAGCGCGAATGTCTGTGTGGCAGCGAATGCAGTTCCAAGGGACAGTGAAAACCAGCTAGAGCTTTCAGTGCTGGCAGCTTTCCTGTGGGCGCAATCTCTGGACGTTTCCAATTTGGCAGCCGGGCTCTGCCAGAGAGAGATACAGAGTGTTGCCCCATTACGAAGCAATGCTTTAGCAGAGCGCGAATGTCTGTGTGGCAGCGAATGCAGTTCCAAGGGACAGTGAAAACCAGCTAGAGCTTTCAGTGCTGGCAGCTTTCCTGTGGGCGCAATCTCTGGACGTTTCCAATTTGGCAGCCGGGCTCTGCCAGAGAGAGATACAGAGTGTTGCCCCATTAGGAAGCAATGCTTTAGCAGAGCGCGAATGTCTGTGTGGCAGCGAATGCAGTTCCAAGGGACAGTGAAAACCAGCTAGAGCTTTCAGTGCTGGCAGCTTTCCTGTGGGCGCAATCTCTGGACGTTTCAAATTTGGCAGCCGGGCTCTGCCAGAGAGAGATACAGAGTGTTGCCCCATTAGGAAGCAATGCTTTAGCAGAGCGCGAATGTCTGTGTGGCAGCGAATGCAGTTCCAAGGGACAGTGAAAACCAGCTAGAGCTTTCAGTGCTGGCAGCTTTCCTGTGGGCGCAATGTCTGGACGTTTCCAATTTGGCAGCCGGGCTCTGCCAGAGAGAGATACAGAGTGTTGCCCCATTACGAAGCAATGCTTTAGCAGAGCGCGAATGTCTGTGTGGCAGCGAATGCAGTTCCAAGGGACAGTGAAAACCAGCTAGAGCTTTCAGTGCTGGCAGCTTTCCTGTGGGCGCAATGTCTGGACGTTTCCAATTTGGCAGCCGGGCTCTGCCAGAGATACAGAGTGTTGCCCCATTACGAAGCAATGCTTTAGCAGAGCGCGAATGTCTGTGTGGCAGCGAATGCAGTTCCAAGGGACAGTGAAAACCAGCTAGAGCTTTCAGTGCTGGCAGCTTTCCTGTGGGTGCAATCTCTGGACGTTTCCAATTTGGCAGCCGGGCTCTGCCACAGAGAGATAAAGAATGTTGCCCCCTTACCTAGCAATGCTATAGCTGAGCACGAATGTCTGTGTGGCAGCGAATGCAGTTCCAAGGGACAGTGAAAACCAGCTAGAGCTTTCAGTGCTGGCAGCTTTCCTGTGGGCGCAATGTCTGGACGTTTCCAATTTGGCAGCCGGGCTCTGCCAGAGAGAGATACAGAGTGTTGCCCCATTACGAAGCAATGCTTTAGCAGAGCGCGAATGTCTGTGTGGCAGCGAATGCAGTTCCAAGGGACAGTGAAAACCAGCTAGAGCTTTCAGTGCTGGCAGCTTTCCTGTGGGCGCAATCTCTGGACGTTTCCAATTTGGCAGCCGGGCTCTGCCAGAGAGAGAGACAGAGTGTTGCCCCATTACGAAGCAATGCTTTAGCAGAGCGCGAATGTCTGTGTGGCAGCGAATGCAGTTCCAAGGGACAGTGAAAACCAGCTAGAGCTTTCAGTGCTGGCAGCTTTCCTGTGGGCGCAATCTCTGGACGTTTCCAATTTGGCAGCCGGGCTCTGCCAGAGAGAGATACAGAGTGTTGCCCCATTACGAAGCAATGCTTTAGCAGAGCGCGAATGTCTGTGTGGCAGCGAATGCAGTTCCAAGGGACAGTGAAAACCAGCTAGAGCTTTCAGTGCTGGCAGCTTTCCTGTGGGCGCAATCTCTGGACGTTTCCAATTTGGCAGCCGGGCTCTGCCAGAGAGAGATACAGAATGTTGCCCCATTACGAAGCAATGCTTTAGCAGAGCGCGAATGTCTGTGTGGCAGCGAATGCAGTTCCAAGGGACAGTGAAAACCAGCTAGAGCTTTCAGTGCTGGCAGCTTTCCTGTGGGCGCAATCTCTGGACGTTTCCAATTTGGCAGCCGGGCTCTGCCACAGAGAGATAAAGAATGTTGCCCCCTTACCTAGCAATGCTATAGCTGAGCACGAATGTCTGTGTGGCAGCGAATGCAGTTCCAAGGGACAGTGAAAACCAGCTAGAGCTTTCAGTGCTGGCAGCTTTCCTGTGGGCGCAATCTCTGGACGTTTCCAATTTGGCAGCCGGGCTCTGCCAGAGAGAGATACAGAGTGTTGCCCCATTACGAAGCAATGCTTTAGCAGAGCGCGAATGTCTGTGTGGCAGCGAATGCAGTTCCAAGGGACAGTGAAAACCAGCTAGAGCTTTCAGTGCTGGCAGCTTTCCTGTGGGCGCAATCTCTGGACGTTTCCAATTTGGCAGCCGGGCTCTGCCAGAGAGAGATACAGAGTGTTGCCCCATTACGAAGCAATGCTTTAGCAGAGCGCGAATGTCTGTGTGGCAGCGAATGCAGTTCCAAGGGACAGTGAAAACCAGCTAGAGCTTTCAGTGCTGGCAGCTTTCCTGTGGGCGCAATGTCTGGACGTTTCCAATTTGGCAGCCGGGCTCTGCCAGAGAGAGATACAGAGTGTTGCCCCATTACGAAGCAATGCTTTAGCAGAGCGCGAATGTCTGTGTGGCAGCGAATGCAGTTCCAAGGGACAGTGAAAACCAGCTAGAGCTTTCAGTGCTGGCAGCTTTCCTGTGGGCGCAATCTCTGGACGTTTCCAATTTGGCAGCCGGGCTCTGCCAGAGAGAGATACAGAGTGTTGCCCCATTACGAAGCAATGCTTTAGCAGAGCGCGAATGTCTGTGTGGCAGCGAATGCAGTTCCAAGGGACAGTGAAAACCAGCTAGAGCTTTCAGTGCTGGCAGCTTTCCTGTGGGCGCAATCTCTGGACGTTTCCAATTTGGCAGCCGGGCTCTGCCAGAGAGAGATACAGAGTGTTGCCCCATTAGGAAGCAATGCTTTAGCAGAGCGCGAATGTCTGTGTGGCAGCGAATGCAGTTCCAAGGGACAGTGAAAACCAGCTAGAGCTTTCAGTGCTGGCAGCTTTCCTGTGGGCGCAATGTCTGGACGTTTCCAATTTGGCAGCCGGGCTCTGCCAGAGAGAGATACAGAGTGTTGCCCCATTAGGAAGCAATGCTTTAGCAGAGCGCGAATGTCTGTGTGGCAGCGAATGCAGTTCCAAGGGACAGTGAAAACCAGCTAGAGCTTTCAGTGCTGGCAGCTTTCCTGTGGGCGCAATCTCTGGACGTTTCCAATTTGGCAGCCGGGCTCTGCCAGAGAGAGATACAGAGTGTTGCCCCATTAGGAAGCAATGCTTTAGCAGAGCGCGAATGTCTGTGTGGCAGCGAATGCAGTTCCAAGGGACAGTGAAAACCAGCTAGAGCTTTCAGTGCTGGCAGCTTTCCTGTGGGCGCAATGTCTGGACGTTTCCAATTTGGCAGCCGGGCTCTGCCAGAGAGAGATACAGAGTGTTGCCCCATTACGAAGCAATGCTTTAGCAGAGCGCGAATGTCTGTGTGGCAGCGAATGCAGTTCCAAGGGACAGTGAAAACCAGCTAGAGCTTTCAGTGCTGGCAGCTTTCCTGTGGGCGCAATCTCTGGACGTTTCCAATTTGGCAGCCGGGCTCTGCCACAGAGAGATAAAGAATGTTGCCCCCTTACCTAGCAATGCTATAGCTGAGCACGAATGTCTGTGTGGCAGCGAATGCAGTTCCAAGGGACAGTGAAAACCAGCTAGAGCTTTCAGTGCTGGCAGCTTTCCTGTGGGTGCAATCTCTGGACGTTTCCAATTTGGCAGCCGGGCTCTGCCACAGAGAGATAAAGAATGTTGCCCCCTTACCTAGCAATGCTATAGCTGAGCACGAATGTCTGTGTGGCAGCGAATGCAGTTCCAAGGGACAGTGAAAACCAGCTAGAGCTTTCAGTGCTGGCAGCTTTCCTGTGGGCGCAATGTCTGGACGTTTCCAATTTGGCAGCCGGGCTCTGCCAGAGAGAGATACAGAGTGTTGCCCCATTACGAAGCAATGCTTTAGCAGAGCGCGAATGTCTGTGTGGCAGCGAATGCAGTTCCAAGGGACAGTGAAAACCAGCTAGAGCTTTCAGTGCTGGCAGCTTTCCTGTGGGCGCAATCTCTGGACGTTTCCAATTTGGCAGCCGGGCTCTGCCAGAGAGAGATACAGAGTGTTGCCCCATTACGAAGCAATGCTTTAGCAGAGCGCGAATGTCTGTGTGGCAGCGAATGCAGTTCCAAGGGACAGTGAAAACCAGCTAGAGCTTTCAGTGCTGGCAGCTTTCCTGTGGGCGCAATCTCTGGACGTTTCCAATTTGGCAGCCGGGCTCTGCCAGAGAGAGATACAGAGTGTTGCCCCATTAGGAAGCAATGCTTTAGCAGAGCGCGAATGTCTGTGTGGCAGCGAATGCAGTTCCAAGGGACAGTGAAAACCAGCTAGAGCTTTCAGTGCTGGCAGCTTTCCTGTGGGCGCAATCTCTGGACGTTTCCAATTTGGCAGCCGGGCTCTGCCAGAGAGAGATACAGAGTGTTGCCCCATTAGGAAGCAATGCTTTAGCAGAGCGCGAATGTCTGTGTGGCAGCGAATGCAGTTCCAAGGGACAGTGAAAACCAGCTAGAGCTTTCAGTGCTGGCAGCTTTCCTGTGGGCGCAATGTCTGGACGTTTCCAATTTGGCAGCCGGGCTCTGCCAGAGAGAGATACAGAGTGTTGCCCCATTACGAAGCAATGCTTTAGCAGAGCGCGAATGTCTGTGTGGCAGCGAATGCAGTTCCAAGGGACAGTGAAAACCAGCTAGAGCTTTCAGTGCTGGCAGCTTTCCTGTGGGCGCAATCTCTGGACGTTTCCAATTTGGCAGCCGGGCTCTGCCACAGAGAGATAAAGAATGTTGCCCCCTTACCTAGCAATGCTATAGCTGAGCACGAATGTCTGTGTGGCAGCGAATGCAGTTCCAAGGGACAGTGAAAACCAGCTAGAGCTTTCAGTGCTGGCAGCTTTCCTGTGGGTGCAATCTCTGGACGTTTCCAATTTGGCAGCCGGGCTCTGCCACAGAGAGATAAAGAATGTTGCCCCCTTACCTAGCAATGCTATAGCTGAGCACGAATGTCTGTGTGGCAGCGAATGCAGTTCCAAGGGACAGTGAAAACCAGCTAGAGCTTTCAGTGCTGGCAGCTTTCCTGTGGGCGCAATGTCTGGACGTTTCCAATTTGGCAGCCGGGCTCTGCCAGAGAGAGATACAGAGTGTTGCCCCATTACGAAGCAATGCTTTAGCAGAGCGCGAATGTCTGTGTGGCAGCGAATGCAGTTCCAAGGGACAGTGAAAACCAGCTAGAGCTTTCAGTGCTGGCAGCTTTCCTGTGGGCGCAATCTCTGGACGTTTCCAATTTGGCAGCCGGGCTCTGCCAGAGAGAGATACAGAGTGTTGCCCCATTACGAAGCAATGCTTTAGCAGAGCGCGAATGTCTGTGTGGCAGCGAATGCAGTTCCAAGGGACAGTGAAAACCAGCTAGAGCTTTCAGTGCTGGCAGCTTTCCTGTGGGCGCAATCTCTGGACGTTTCCAATTTGGCAGCCGGGCTCTGCCAGAGAGAGATACAGAGTGTTGCCCCATTAGGAAGCAATGCTTTAGCAGAGCGCGAATGTCTGTGTGGCAGCGAATGCAGTTCCAAGGGACAGTGAAAACCAGCTAGAGCTTTCAGTGCTGGCAGCTTTCCTGTGGGCGCAATCTCTGGACGTTTCAAATTTGGCAGCCGGGCTCTGCCAGAGAGAGATACAGAGTGTTGCCCCATTAGGAAGCAATGCTTTAGCAGAGCGCGAATGTCTGTGTGGCAGCGAATGCAGTTCCAAGGGACAGTGAAAACCAGCTAGAGCTTTCAGTGCTGGCAGCTTTCCTGTGGGCGCAATGTCTGGACGTTTCCAATTTGGCAGCCGGGCTCTGCCAGAGAGAGATACAGAGTGTTGCCCCATTACGAAGCAATGCTTTAGCAGAGCGCGAATGTCTGTGTGGCAGCGAATGCAGTTCCAAGGGACAGTGAAAACCAGCTAGAGCTTTCAGTGCTGGCAGCTTTCCTGTGGGCGCAATGTCTGGACGTTTCCAATTTGGCAGCCGGGCTCTGCCAGAGATACAGAGTGTTGCCCCATTACGAAGCAATGCTTTAGCAGAGCGCGAATGTCTGTGTGGCAGCGAATGCAGTTCCAAGGGACAGTGAAAACCAGCTAGAGCTTTCAGTGCTGGCAGCTTTCCTGTGGGTGCAATCTCTGGACGTTTCCAATTTGGCAGCCGGGCTCTGCCACAGAGAGATAAAGAATGTTGCCCCCTTACCTAGCAATGCTATAGCTGAGCACGAATGTCTGTGTGGCAGCGAATGCAGTTCCAAGGGACAGTGAAAACCAGCTAGAGCTTTCAGTGCTGGCAGCTTTCCTGTGGGCGCAATGTCTGGACGTTTCCAATTTGGCAGCCGGGCTCTGCCAGAGAGAGATACAGAGTGTTGCCCCATTACGAAGCAATGCTTTAGCAGAGCGCGAATGTCTGTGTGGCAGCGAATGCAGTTCCAAGGGACAGTGAAAACCAGCTAGAGCTTTCAGTGCTGGCAGCTTTCCTGTGGGCGCAATGTCTGGACGTTTCCAATTTGGCAGCCGGGCTCTGCCAGAGAGAGAGACAGAGTGTTGCCCCATTACGAAGCAATGCTTTAGCAGAGCGCGAATGTCTGTGTGGCAGCGAATGCAGTTCCAAGGGACAGTGAAAACCAGCTAGAGCTTTCAGTGCTGGCAGCTTTCCTGTGGGCGCAATCTCTGGACGTTTCCAATTTGGCAGCCGGGCTCTGCCAGAGAGAGATACAGAGTGTTGCCCCATTACGAAGCAATGCTTTAGCAGAGCGCGAATGTCTGTGTGGCAGCGAATGCAGTTCCAAGGGACAGTGAAAACCAGCTAGAGCTTTCAGTGCTGGCAGCTTTCCTGTGGGCGCAATCTCTGGACGTTTCCAATTTGGCAGCCGGGCTCTGCCAGAGAGAGATACAGAATGTTGCCCCATTACGAAGCAATGCTTTAGCAGAGCGCGAATGTCTGTGTGGCAGCGAATGCAGTTCCAAGGGACAGTGAAAACCAGCTAGAGCTTTCAGTGCTGGCAGCTTTCCTGTGGGCGCAATCTCTGGACGTTTCCAATTTGGCAGCCGGGCTCTGCCACAGAGAGATAAAGAATGTTGCCCCCTTACCTAGCAATGCTATAGCTGAGCACGAATGTCTGTGTGGCAGCGAATGCAGTTCCAAGGGACAGTGAAAACCAGCTAGAGCTTTCAGTGCTGGCAGCTTTCCTGTGGGCGCAATCTCTGGACGTTTCCAATTTGGCAGCCGGGCTCTGCCAGAGAGAGATACAGAGTGTTGCCCCATTACGAAGCAATGCTTTAGCAGAGCGCGAATGTCTGTGTGGCAGCGAATGCAGTTCCAAGGGACAGTGAAAACCAGCTAGAGCTTTCAGTGCTGGCAGCTTTCCTGTGGGCGCAATCTCTGGACGTTTCCAATTTGGCAGCCGGGCTCTGCCAGAGAGAGATACAGAGTGTTGCCCCATTACGAAGCAATGCTTTAGCAGAGCGCGAATGTCTGTGTGGCAGCGAATGCAGTTCCAAGGGACAGTGAAAACCAGCTAGAGCTTTCAGTGCTGGCAGCTTTCCTGTGGGCGCAATGTCTGGACGTTTCCAATTTGGCAGCCGGGCTCTGCCAGAGAGAGATACAGAGTGTTGCCCCATTACGAAGCAATGCTTTAGCAGAGCGCGAATGTCTGTGTGGCAGCGAATGCAGTTCCAAGGGACAGTGAAAACCAGCTAGAGCTTTCAGTGCTGGCAGCTTTCCTGTGGGCGCAATCTCTGGACGTTTCCAATTTGGCAGCCGGGCTCTGCCAGAGAGAGATACAGAGTGTTGCCCCATTACGAAGCAATGCTTTAGCAGAGCGCGAATGTCTGTGTGGCAGCGAATGCAGTTCCAAGGGACAGTGAAAACCAGCTAGAGCTTTCAGTGCTGGCAGCTTTCCTGTGGGCGCAATCTCTGGACGTTTCCAATTTGGCAGCCGGGCTCTGCCAGAGAGAGATACAGAGTGTTGCCCCATTAGGAAGCAATGCTTTAGCAGAGCGCGAATGTCTGTGTGGCAGCGAATGCAGTTCCAAGGGACAGTGAAAACCAGCTAGAGCTTTCAGTGCTGGCAGCTTTCCTGTGGGCGCAATGTCTGGACGTTTCCAATTTGGCAGCCGGGCTCTGCCAGAGAGAGATACAGAGTGTTGCCCCATTAGGAAGCAATGCTTTAGCAGAGCGCGAATGTCTGTGTGGCAGCGAATGCAGTTCCAAGGGACAGTGAAAACCAGCTAGAGCTTTCAGTGCTGGCAGCTTTCCTGTGGGCGCAATCTCTGGACGTTTCCAATTTGGCAGCCGGGCTCTGCCAGAGAGAGATACAGAGTGTTGCCCCATTAGGAAGCAATGCTTTAGCAGAGCGCGAATGTCTGTGTGGCAGCGAATGCAGTTCCAAGGGACAGTGAAAACCAGCTAGAGCTTTCAGTGCTGGCAGCTTTCCTGTGGGCGCAATGTCTGGACGTTTCCAATTTGGCAGCCGGGCTCTGCCAGAGAGAGATACAGAGTGTTGCCCCATTACGAAGCAATGCTTTAGCAGAGCGCGAATGTCTGTGTGGCAGCGAATGCAGTTCCAAGGGACAGTGAAAACCAGCTAGAGCTTTCAGTGCTGGCAGCTTTCCTGTGGGCGCAATCTCTGGACATTTCCAATTTGGCAGCCGGGCTCTGCCACAGAGAGATAAAGAATGTTGCCCCCTTACCTAGCAATGCTATAGCTGAGCACGAATGTCTGTGTGGCAGCGAATGCAGTTCCAAGGGACAGTGAAAACCAGCTAGAGCTTTCAGTGCTGGCAGCTTTCCTGTGGGCGCAATCTCTGGACGTTTCCAATTTGGCAGCCGGGCTCTGCCAGAGAGAGATACAGAGTGTTGCCCCATTAGGAAGCAATGCTTTAGCAGAGCGCGAATGTCTGTGTGGCAGCGAATGCAGTTCCAAGGGACAGTGAAAACCAGCTAGAGCTTTCAGTGCTGGCAGCTTTCCTGTGGGTGCAATCTCTGGACGTTTCCAATTTGGCAGCCGGGCTCTGCCAGAGAGAGATATAGAGTGTTGCCCCATTACGAAGCAATGCTTTAGCAGAGCGCGAATGTCTGTGTGGCAGCGAATGCAGTTCCAAGGGACAGTGAAAACCAGCTAGAGCTTTCAGTGCTGGCAGCTTTCCTGTGGGCGCAATGTCTGGACGTTTCCAATTTGGCAGCCGGGCTCTGCCAGAGAGAGATACAGAGTGTTGCCCCATTACGAAGCAATGCTTTAGCAGAGCGTGAATGTCTGTGTGGCAGCGAATGCAGTTCCAAGGGACAGTGAAAACCAGCTAGAGCTTTCAGTGCTGGCAGCTTTCCTGTGGGCGCAATCTCTGGACGTTTCCAATTTGGCAGCCGGGCTCTGCCAGAGAGAGATACAGAGTGTTGCCCCATTACGAAGCAATGCTTTAGCAGAGCGCGAATGTCTGTGTGGCAGTGAATGCAGTTCCAAGGGAGAGTGAAAACCAGCTAGAGCTTTCAGTGCTGGCAGCTTTCCTGTAAGCGCAATGTCTGGACGTTTCCAATTTGGCAGCCGGGCTCTGCCAGAGAGAGATACAGAGTGTTGCCCCATTAGGAAGCAATGCTTTAGCAGAGCGCGAATGTCTGTGTGGCAGCGAATGCAGTTCCAAGTGACAGTGAAAACCAGCTAGAGCTTTCAGTGCTGGCAGCTTTCCTGTGGGCGCAATCTCTGGACGTTTCCAATTTGGCAGCCGGGCTCTGCCAGAGAGAGATACAGAGTGTTGCCCCATTACGAAGCAATGCTTTAGCAGAGCGCGAATGTCTGTGTGGCAGCGAATGCAGTTCCAAGGGACAGTGAAAACCAGCTAGAGCTTTCAGTGCTGGCAGCTTTCCTGTGGGCGCAATGTCTGGACGTTTCCAATTTGGCAGCCGGGCTCTGCCAGAGAGAGATACAGAGTGTTGCCCCATTACGAAGCAATGCTTTAGCAGAGCGCGAATGTCTGTGTGGCAGCGAATGCAGTTCCAAGGGACAGTGAAAACCAGCTAGAGCTTTCAGTGCTGGCAGCTTTCCTGTGGGTGCAATCTCTGGACGTTTCCAATTTGGCAGCCGGGCTCTGCCACAGAGAGATAAAGAATGTTGCCCCCTTACCTAGCAATGCTATAGCTGAGCACGAATGTCTGTGTGGCAGCGAATGCAGTTCCAAGGGACAGTGAAAACCAGCTAGAGCTTTCAGTGCTGGCAGCTTTCCTGTGGGCGCAATGTCTGGACGTTTCCAATTTGGCAGCCGGGCTCTGCCAGAGAGAGATACAGAGTGTTGCCCCATTACGAAGCAATGCTTTAGCAGAGCGCGAATGTCTGTGTGGCAGCGAATGCAGTTCCAAGGGACAGTGAAAACCAGCTAGAGCTTTCAGTGCTGGCAGCTTTCCTGTGGGCGCAATGTCTGGACGTTTCCAATTTGGCAGCCGGGCTCTGCCAGAGAGAGATACAGAGTGTTGCCCCATTACGAAGCAATGCTTTAGCAGAGCGCGAATGTCTGTGTGGCAGCGAATGCAGTTCCAAGGGACAGTGAAAACCAGCTAGAGCTTTCAGTGCTGGCAGCTTTCCTGTGGGCGCAATGTCTGGACGTTTCCAATTTGGCAGCCGGGCTCTGCCAGAGAGAGATACAGAGTGTTGCCCCATTAGGAAGCAATGCTTTAGCAGAGCGCGAATGTCTGTGTGGCAGCGAATGCAGTTCCAAGGGACAGTGAAAACCAGCTAGAGCTTTCAGTGCTGGCAGCTTTCCTGTGGGCGCAATGTCTGGACGTTTCCAATTTGGCAGCCGGGCTCTGCCAGAGAGAGATACAGAGTGTTGCCCCATTAGGAAGCAATGCTTTAGCAGAGCGCGAATGTCTGTGTGGCAGCGAATGCAGTTCCAAGGGACAGTGAAAACCAGCTAGAGCTTTCAGTGCTGGCAGCTTTCCTGTGGGCGCAATGTCTGGACGTTTCCAATTTGGCAGCCGGGCTCTGCCAGAGAGAGATACAGAGTGTTGCCCCATTACGAAGCAATGCTTTAGCAGAGCGCGAATGTCTGTGTGGCAGCGAATGCAGTTCCAAGGGACAGTGAAAACCAGCTAGAGCTTTCAGTGCTGGCAGCTTTCCTGTGGGCGCAATGTCTGGACGTTTCCAATTTGGCAGCCGGGCTCTGCCAGAGAGAGATACAGAATGTTGCCCCATTACGAAGCAATGCTTTAGCAGAGCGCGAATGTCTGTGTGGCAGCGAATGCAGTTCCAAGGGACAGTGAAAACCAGCTAGAGCTTTCAGTGCTGGCAGCTTTCCTGTGGGCGCAATCTCTGGACGTTTCCAATTTGGCAGCCGGGCTCTGCCACAGAGAGATAAAGAATGTTGCCCCCTTACCTAGCAATGCTATAGCTGAGCACGAATGTCTGTGTGGCAGCGAATGCAGTTCCAAGGGACAGTGAAAACCAGCTAGAGCTTTCAGTGCTGGCAGCTTTCCTGTGGGCGCAATCTCTGGACGTTTCCAATTTGGCAGCCGGGCTCTGCCAGAGAGAGATACAGAGTGTTGCCCCATTACGAAGCAATGCTTTAGCAGAGCGCGAATGTCTGTGTGGCAGCGAATGCAGTTCCAAGGGACAGTGAAAACCAGCTAGAGCTTTCAGTGCTGGCAGCTTTCCTGTGGGCGCAATCTCTGGACGTTTCCAATTTGGCAGCCGGGCTCTGCCAGAGAGAGATACAGAGTGTTGCCCCATTAGGAAGCAATGCTTTAGCAGAGCGCGAATGTCTGTGTGGCAGCGAATGCAGTTCCAAGGGACAGTGAAAACCAGCTAGAGCTTTCAGTGCTGGCAGCTTTCCTGTGGGCGCAATGTCTGGACGTTTCCAATTTGGCAGCCGGGCTCTGCCAGAGAGAGATACAGAGTGTTGCCCCATTACGAAGCAATGCTTTAGCAGAGCGCGAATGTCTGTGTGGCAGCGAATGCAGTTCCAAGGGACAGTGAAAACCAGCTAGAGCTTTCAGTGCTGGCAGCTTTCCTGTGGGCGCAATGTCTGGACGTTTCCAATTTGGCAGCCGGGCTCTGCCAGAGAGAGATACAGAATGTTGCCCCATTACGAAGCAATGCTTTAGCAGAGCGCGAATGTCTGTGTGGCAGCGAATGCAGTTCCAAGGGACAGTGAAAACCAGCTAGAGCTTTCAGTGCTGGCAGCTTTCCTGTGGGCGCAATCTCTGGACGTTTCCAATTTGGCAGCCGGGCTCTGCCACAGAGAGATAAAGAATGTTGCCCCCTTACCTAGCAATGCTATAGCTGAGCACGAATGTCTGTGTGGCAGCGAATGCAGTTCCAAGGGACAGTGAAAACCAGCTAGAGCTTTCAGTGCTGGCAGCTTTCCTGTGGGCGCAATCTCTGGACGTTTCCAATTTGGCAGCCGGGCTCTGCCAGAGAGAGATACAGAGTGTTGCCCCATTACGAAGCAATGCTTTAGCAGAGCGCGAATGTCTGTGTGGCAGCGAATGCAGTTCCAAGGGACAGTGAAAACCAGCTAGAGCTTTCAGTGCTGGCAGCTTTCCTGTGGGTGCAATCTCTGGACGTTTCCAATTTGGCAGCCGGGCTCTGCCAGAGAGAGATATAGAGTGTTGCCCCATTACGAAGCAATGCTTTAGCAGAGCGCGAATGTCTGTGTGGCAGCGAATGCAGTTCCAAGGGACAGTGAAAACCAGCTAGAGCTTTCAGTGCTGGCAGCTTTCCTGTGGGCGCAATCTCTGGACGTTTCCAATTTGGCAGCCGGGCTCTGCCAGAGAGAGATACAGAGTGTTGCCCCATTACGAAGCAATGCTTTAGCAGAGCGTGAATGTCTGTGTGGCAGCGAATGCAGTTCCAAGGGACAGTGAAAACCAGCTAGAGCTTTCAGTGCTGGCAGCTTTCCTGTGGGCGCAATCTCTGGACGTTTCCAATTTGGCAGCCGGGCTCTGCCAGAGAGAGATACAGAGTGTTGCCCCATTACGAAGCAATGCTTTAGCAGAGCGCGAATGTCTGTGTGGCAGTGAATGCAGTTCCAAGGGACAGTGAAAACCAGCTAGAGCTTTCAGTGCTGGCAGCTTTCCTGTGGGCGCAATGTCTGGACGTTTCCAATTTGGCAGCCGGGCTCTGCCAGAGAGAGATACAGAGTGTTGCCCCATTACGAAGCAATGCTTTAGCAGAGCGCGAATGTCTGTGTGGCAGCGAATGCAGTTCCAAGGGACAGTGAAAACCAGCTAGAGCTTTCAGTGCTGGCAGCTTTCCTGTGGGCGCAATCTCTGGACGTTTCCAATTTGGCAGCCGGGCTCTGCCAGAGAGAGATACAGAGTGTTGCCCCATTACGAAGCAATGCTTTAGCAGAGCGCGAATGTCTGTGTGGCAGCGAATGCAGTTCCAAGGGAGAGTGAAAACCAGCTAGAGCTTTCAGTGCTGGCAGCTTTCCTGTGGGCGCAATGTCTGGACGTTTCCAATTTGGCAGCCGGGCTCTGCCAGAGAGAGATACAGAGTGTTGCCCCATTACGAAGCAATGCTTTAGCAGAGCGCGAATGTCTGTGTGGCAGCGAATGCAGTTCCAAGGGACAGTGAAAACCAGCTAGAGCTTTCAGTGCTGGCAGCTTTCCTGTGGGTGCAATCTCTGGACGTTTCCAATTTGGCAGCCGGGCTCTGCCACAGAGAGATAAAGAATGTTGCCCCCTTACCTAGCAATGCTATAGCTGAGCACGAATGTCTGTGTGGCAGCGAATGCAGTTCCAAGGGACAGTGAAAACCAGCTAGAGCTTTCAGTGCTGGCAGCTTTCCTGTGGGCGCAATCTCTGGACGTTTCCAATTTGGCAGCCGGGCTCTGCCAGAGAGAGATACAGAGTGTTGCCCCATTACGAAGCAATGCTTTAGCAGAGCGCGAATGTCTGTGTGGCAGCGAATGCAGTTCCAAGGGACAGTGAAAACCAGCTAGAGCTTTCAGTGCTGGCAGCTTTCCTGTGGGCGCAATCTCTGGACGTTTCCAATTTGGCAGCCGGGCTCTGCCAGAGAGAGATACAGAGTGTTGCCCCATTACGAAGCAATGCTTTAGCAGAGCGCGAATGTCTGTGTGGCAGCGAATGCAGTTCCAAGGGACAGTGAAAACCAGCTAGAGCTTTCAGTGCTGGCAGCTTTCCTGTGGGCGCAATCTCTGGACGTTTCCAATTTGGCAGCCGGGCTCTGCCAGAGAGAGATACAGAGTGTTGCCCCATTAGGAAGCAATGCTTTAGCAGAGCGCGAATGTCTGTGTGGCAGCGAATGCAGTTCCAAGGGACAGTGAAAACCAGCTAGAGCTTTCAGTGCTGGCAGCTTTCCTGTGGGCGCAATCTCTGGACGTTTCAAATTTGGCAGCCGGGCTCTGCCAGAGAGAGATACAGAGTGTTGCCCCATTAGGAAGCAATGCTTTAGCAGAGCGCGAATGTCTGTGTGGCAGCGAATGCAGTTCCAAGGGACAGTGAAAACCAGCTAGAGCTTTCAGTGCTGGCAGCTTTCCTGTGGGCGCAATGTCTGGACGTTTCCAATTTGGCAGCCGGGCTCTGCCAGAGAGAGATACAGAGTGTTGCCCCATTACGAAGCAATGCTTTAGCAGAGCGCGAATGTCTGTGTGGCAGCGAATGCAGTTCCAAGGGACAGTGAAAACCAGCTAGAGCTTTCAGTGCTGGCAGCTTTCCTGTGGGCGCAATGTCTGGACGTTTCCAATTTGGCAGCCGGGCTCTGCCAGAGATACAGAGTGTTGCCCCATTACGAAGCAATGCTTTAGCAGAGCGCGAATGTCTGTGTGGCAGCGAATGCAGTTCCAAGGGACAGTGAAAACCAGCTAGAGCTTTCAGTGCTGGCAGCTTTCCTGTGGGTGCAATCTCTGGACGTTTCCAATTTGGCAGCCGGGCTCTGCCACAGAGAGATAAAGAATGTTGCCCCCTTACCTAGCAATGCTATAGCTGAGCACGAATGTCTGTGTGGCAGCGAATGCAGTTCCAAGGGACAGTGAAAACCAGCTAGAGCTTTCAGTGCTGGCAGCTTTCCTGTGGGCGCAATCTCTGCACGTTTCCAATTTGGCAGCCGGGCTCTGCCAGAGAGAGAGACAGAGTGTTGCCCCATTACGAAGCAATGCTTTAGCAGAGCGCGAATGTCTGTGTGGCAGCGAATGCAGTTCCAAGGGACAGTGAAAACCAGCTAGAGCTTTCAGTGCTGGCAGCTTTCCTGTGGGCGCAATCTCTGGACGTTTCCAATTTGGCAGCCGGGCTCTGCCAGAGAGAGAGACAGAGTGTTGCCCCATTACGAAGCAATGCTTTAGCAGAGCGCGAATGTCTGTGTGGCAGCGAATGCAGTTCCAAGGGACAGTGAAAACCAGCTAGAGCTTTCAGTGCTGGCAGCTTTCCTGTGGGCGCAATCTCTGGACGTTTCCAATTTGGCAGCCGGGCTCTGCCAGAGAGAGATACAGAGTGTTGCCCCATTACGAAGCAATGCTTTAGCAGAGCGCGAATGTCTGTGTGGCAGCGAATGCAGTTCCAAGGGACAGTGAAAACCAGCTAGAGCTTTCAGTGCTGGCAGCTTTCCTGTGGGCGCAATCTCTGGACGTTTCCAATTTGGCAGCCGGGCTCTGCCAGAGAGAGATACAGAATGTTGCCCCATTACGAAGCAATGCTTTAGCAGAGCGCGAATGTCTGTGTGGCAGCGAATGCAGTTCCAAGGGACAGTGAAAACCAGCTAGAGCTTTCAGTGCTGGCAGCTTTCCTGTGGGCGCAATCTCTGGACGTTTCCAATTTGGCAGCCGGGCTCTGCCACAGAGAGATAAAGAATGTTGCCCCCTTACCTAGCAATGCTATAGCTGAGCACGAATGTCTGTGTGGCAGCGAATGCAGTTCCAAGGGACAGTGAAAACCAGCTAGAGCTTTCAGTGCTGGCAGCTTTCCTGTGGGCGCAATCTCTGGACGTTTCCAATTTGGCAGCCGGGCTCTGCCAGAGAGAGATACAGAGTGTTGCCCCATTACGAAGCAATGCTTTAGCAGAGCGCGAATGTCTGTGTGGCAGCGAATGCAGTTCCAAGGGACAGTGAAAACCAGCTAGAGCTTTCAGTGCTGGCAGCTTTCCTGTGGGCGCAATGTCTGGACGTTTCCAATTTGGCAGCCGGGCTCTGCCAGAGAGAGATACAGAGTGTTGCCCCATTACGAAGCAATGCTTTAGCAGAGCGCGAATGTCTGTGTGGCAGCGAATGCAGTTCCAAGGGACAGTGAAAACCAGCTAGAGCTTTCAGTGCTGGCAGCTTTCCTGTGGGCGCAATGTCTGGACGTTTCCAATTTGGCAGCCGGGCTCTGCCAGAGAGAGATACAGAGTGTTGCCCCATTACGAAGCAATGCTTTAGCAGAGCGCGAATGTCTGTGTGGCAGCGAATGCAGTTCCAAGGGACAGTGAAAACCAGCTAGAGCTTTCAGTGCTGGCAGCTTTCCTGTGGGCGCAATCTCTGGACGTTTCCAATTTGGCAGCCGGGCTCTGCCAGAGAGAGATACAGAGTGTTGCCCCATTACGAAGCAATGCTTTAGCAGAGCGCGAATGTCTGTGTGGCAGCGAATGCAGTTCCAAGGGACAGTGAAAACCAGCTAGAGCTTTCAGTGCTGGCAGCTTTCCTGTGGGCGCAATCTCTGGACGTTTCCAATTTGGCAGCCGGGCTCTGCCAGAGAGAGATACAGAGTGTTGCCCCATTAGGAAGCAATGCTTTAGCAGAGCGCGAATGTCTGTGTGGCAGCGAATGCAGTTCCAAGGGACAGTGAAAACCAGCTAGAGCTTTCAGTGCTGGCAGCTTTCCTGTGGGCGCAATGTCTGGACGTTTCCAATTTGGCAGCCGGGCTCTGCCAGAGAGAGATACAGAGTGTTGCCCCATTAGGAAGCAATGCTTTAGCAGAGCGCGAATGTCTGTGTGGCAGCGAATGCAGTTCCAAGGGACAGTGAAAACCAGCTAGAGCTTTCAGTGCTGGCAGCTTTCCTGTGGGCGCAATCTCTGCACGTTTCCAATTTGGCAGCCGGGCTCTGCCAGAGAGAGATACAGAGTGTTGCCCCATTACGAAGCAATGCTTTAGCAGAGCGCGAATGTCTGTGTGGCAGCGAATGCAGTTCCAAGGGACAGTGAAAACCAGCTAGAGCTTTCAGTGCTGGCAGCTTTCCTGTGGGCGCAATCTCTGGACGTTTCCAATTTGGCAGCCGGGCTCTGCCACAGAGAGATAAAGAATGTTGCCCCCTTACCTAGCAATGCTATAGCTGAGCACGAATGTCTGTGTGGCAGCGAATGCAGTTCCAAGGGACAGTGAAAACCAGCTAGAGCTTTCAGTGCTGGCAGCTTTCCTGTGGGCGCAATCTCTGGACGTTTCCAATTTGGCAGCCGGGCTCTGCCAGAGAGAGATACAGAGTGTTGCCCCATTACGAAGCAATGCTTTAGCAGAGCGCGAATGTCTGTGTGGCAGCGAATGCAGTTCCAAGGGACAGTGAAAACCAGCTAGAGCTTTCAGTGCTGGCAGCTTTCCTGTGGGTGCAATCTCTGGACGTTTCCAATTTGGCAGCCGGGCTCTGCCAGAGAGAGATATAGAGTGTTGCCCCATTACGAAGCAATGCTTTAGCAGAGCGCGAATGTCTGTGTGGCAGCGAATGCAGTTCCAAGGGACAGTGAAAACCAGCTAGAGCTTTCAGTGCTGGCAGCTTTCCTGTGGGCGCAATCTCTGGACGTTTCCAATTTGGCAGCCGGGCTCTGCCAGAGAGAGATACAGAGTGTTGCCCCATTACGAAGCAATGCTTTAGCAGAGCGTGAATGTCTGTGTGGCAGCGAATGCAGTTCCAAGGGACAGTGAAAACCAGCTAGAGCTTTCAGTGCTGGCAGCTTTCCTGTGGGCGCAATCTCTGGACGTTTCCAATTTGGCAGCCGGGCTCTGCCAGAGAGAGATACAGAGTGTTGCCCCATTACGAAGCAATGCTTTAGCAGAGCGCGAATGTCTGTGTGGCAGTGAATGCAGTTCCAAGGGAGAGTGAAAACCAGCTAGAGCTTTCAGTGCTGGCAGCTTTCCTGTGGGCGCAATGTCTGGACGTTTCCAATTTGGCAGCCGGGCTCTGCCAGAGAGAGATACAGAGTGTTGCCCCATTAGGAAGCAATGCTTTAGCAGAGCGCGAATGTCTGTGTGGCAGCGAATGCAGTTCCAAGTGACAGTGAAAACCAGCTAGAGCTTTCAGTGCTGGCAGCTTTCCTGTGGGCGCAATCTCTGGACGTTTCCAATTTGGCAGCCGGGCTCTGCCAGAGAGAGATACAGAGTGTTGCCCCATTACGAAGCAATGCTTTAGCAGAGCGCGAATGTCTGTGTGGCAGCGAATGCAGTTCCAAGGGACAGTGAAAACCAGCTAGAGCTTTCAGTGCTGGCAGCTTTCCTGTGGGCGCAATGTCTGGACGTTTCCAATTTGGCAGCCGGGCTCTGCCAGAGAGAGATACAGAGTGTTGCCCCATTACGAAGCAATGCTTTAGCAGAGCGCGAATGTCTGTGTGGCAGCGAATGCAGTTCCAAGGGACAGTGAAAACCAGCTAGAGCTTTCAGTGCTGGCAGCTTTCCTGTGGGTGCAATCTCTGGACGTTTCCAATTTGGCAGCCGGGCTCTGCCACAGAGAGATAAAGAATGTTGCCCCCTTACCTAGCAATGCTATAGCTGAGCACGAATGTCTGTGTGGCAGCGAATGCAGTTCCAAGGGACAGTGAAAACCAGCTAGAGCTTTCAGTGCTGGCAGCTTTCCTGTGGGCGCAATGTCTGGACGTTTCCAATTTGGCAGCCGGGCTCTGCCAGAGAGAGATACAGAGTGTTGCCCCATTACGAAGCAATGCTTTAGCAGAGCGCGAATGTCTGTGTGGCAGCGAATGCAGTTCCAAGGGACAGTGAAAACCAGCTAGAGCTTTCAGTGCTGGCAGCTTTCCTGTGGGCGCAATGTCTGGACGTTTCCAATTTGGCAGCCGGGCTCTGCCAGAGAGAGATACAGAGTGTTGCCCCATTACGAAGCAATGCTTTAGCAGAGCGCGAATGTCTGTGTGGCAGCGAATGCAGTTCCAAGGGACAGTGAAAACCAGCTAGAGCTTTCAGTGCTGGCAGCTTTCCTGTGGGCGCAATGTCTGGACGTTTCCAATTTGGCAGCCGGGCTCTGCCAGAGAGAGATACAGAGTGTTGCCCCATTAGGAAGCAATGCTTTAGCAGAGCGCGAATGTCTGTGTGGCAGCGAATGCAGTTCCAAGGGACAGTGAAAACCAGCTAGAGCTTTCAGTGCTGGCAGCTTTCCTGTGGGCGCAATCTCTGGACGTTTCAAATTTGGCAGCCGGGCTCTGCCAGAGAGAGATACAGAGTGTTGCCCCATTACGAAGCAATGCTTTAGCAGAGCGCGAATGTCTGTGTGGCAGCGAATGCAGTTCCAAGGGACAGTGAAAACCAGCTAGAGCTTTCAGTGCTGGCAGCTTTCCTGTGGGCGCAATGTCTGGACGTTTCCAATTTGGCAGCGGGGCTCTGCCAGAGAGAGATACAGAGTGTTGCCCCATTACGAAGCAATGCTTTAGCAGAGCGCGAATGTCTGTGTGGCAGCGAATGCAGTTCCAAGGGACAGTGAAAACCAGCTAGAGCTTTCAGTGCTGGCAGCTTTCCTGTGGGCGCAATGTCTGGACGTTTCCAATTTGGCAGCCGGGCTCTGCCAGAGAGAGATACAGAGTGTTGCCCCATTACGAAGCAATGCTTTAGCAGAGCGCGAATGTCTGTGTGGCAGCGAATGCAGTTCCAAGGGACAGTGAAAACCAGCTAGAGCTTTCAGTGCTGGCAGCTTTCCTGTGGGCGCAATCTCTGGACGTTTCCAATTTGGCAGCCGGGCTCTGCCACAGAGAGATAAAGAATGTTGCCCCCTTACCTAGCAATGCTATAGCTGAGCACGAATGTCTGTGTGGCAGCGAATGCAGTTCCAAGGGACAGTGAAAACCAGCTAGAGCTTTCAGTGCTGGCAGCTTTCCTGTGGGCGCAATGTCTGGACGTTTCCAATTTGGCAGCCGGGCTCTGCCAGAGAGAGATACAGAGTGTTGCCCCATTAGGAAGCAATGCTTTAGCAGAGCGCGAATGTCTGTGTGGCAGCGAATGCAGTTCCAAGGGACAGTGAAAACCAGCTAGAGCTTTCAGTGCTGGCAGCTTTCCTGTGGGCGCAATCTCTGGACGTTTCCAATTTGGCAGCCGGGCTCTGCCAGAGAGAGATACAGAGTGTTGCCCCATTACGAAGCAATGCTTTAGCAGAGCGCGAATATCTGTGTGGCAGCGAATGCAGTTCCAAGGGACAGTGAAAACCAGCTAGAGCTTTCAGTGCTGGCAGCTTTCCTGTGGGCGCAATCTCTGGACGTTTCCAATTTGGCAGCCGGGCTCTGCCAGAGAGAGATACAGAGTGTTGCCCCATTAGGAAGCAATGCTTTAGCAGAGCGCGAATGTCTGTGTGGCAGCGAATGCAGTTCCAAGGGACAGTGAAAACCAGCTAGAGCTTTCAGTGCTGGCAGCTTTCCTGTGGGCGCAATCTCTGGACGTTTCAAATTTGGCAGCCGGGCTCTGCCAGAGAGAGATACAGAGTGTTGCCCCATTACGAAGCAATGCTTTAGCAGAGCGCGAATGTCTGTGTGGCAGCGAATGCAGTTCCAAGGGACAGTGAAAACCAGCTAGAGCTTTCAGTGCTGGCAGCTTTCCTGTGGGCGCAATGTCTGGACGTTTCCAATTTGGCAGCCGGGCTCTGCCAGAGAGAGATACAGAGTGTTGCCCCATTACGAAGCAATGCTTTAGCAGAGCGCGAATGTCTGTGTGGCAGCGAATGCAGTTCCAAGGGACAGTGAAAACCAGCTAGAGCTTTCAGTGCTGGCAGCTTTCCTGTGGGCGCAATGTCTGGACGTTTCCAATTTGGCAGCCGGGCTCTGCCAGAGAGAGATACAGAGTGTTGCCCCATTACGAAGCAATGCTTTAGCAGAGCGCGAATGTCTGTGTGGCAGCGAATGCAGTTCCAAGGGACAGTGAAAACCAGCTAGAGCTTTCAGTGCTGGCAGCTTTCCTGTGGGCGCAATGTCTGGACGTTTCCAATTTGGCAGCCGGGCTCTGCCAGAGAGAGATACAGAGTGTTGCCCCATTAGGAAGCAATGCTTTAGCAGAGCGCGAATGTCTGTGTGGCAGCGAATGCAGTTCCAAGGGACAGTGAAAACCAGCTAGAGGTTTCAGTGCTGGCAGCTTTCCTGTGGGCGCAATCTCTGGACGTTTCCAATTTGGCAGCCGGGCTCTGCCAGAGAGAGATACAGAGTGTTGCCCCATTACGAAGCAATGCTTTAGCAGAGCGCGAATGTCTGTGTGGCAGCGAATGCAGTTCCAAGGGACAGTGAAAACCAGCTAGAGCTTTCAGTGCTGGCAGCTTTCCTGTGGGCGCAATCTCTGGACGTTTCCAATTTGGCAGCCGGGCTCTGCCAGAGAGAGATACAGAGTGTTGCCCCATTAGGAAGCAATGCTTTAGCAGAGCGCGAATGTCTGTGTGGCAGCGAATGCAGTTCCAAGGGACAGTGAAAACCAGCTAGAGCTTTCAGTGCTGGCAGCTTTCCTGTGGGCGCAATCTCTGGACGTTTCCAATTTGGCAGCCGGGCTCTGCCAGAGAGAGATACAGAGTGTTGCCCCATTACGAAGCAATGCTTTAGCAGAGCGCGAATGTCTGTGTGGCAGCGAATGCAGTTCCAAGGGACAGTGAAAACCAGCTAGAGCTTTCAGTGCTGGCAGCTTTCCTGTGGGCGCAATGTCTGGACGTTTCCAATTTGGCAGCCGGGCTCTGCCAGAGAGAGATACAGAGTGTTGCCCCATTACGAAGCAATGCTTTAGCAGAGCGCGAATGTCTGTGTGGCAGCGAATGCAGTTCCAAGGGACAGTGAAAACCAGCTAGAGCTTTCAGTGCTGGCAGCTTTCCTGTGGGCGCAATCTCTGGACGTTTCCAATTTGGCAGCCGGGCTCTGCCAGAGAGAGATACAGAGTGTTGCCCCATTACGAAGCAATGCTTTAGCAGAGCGCGAATGTCTGTGTGGCAGCGAATGCAGTTCCAAGGGACAGTGAAAACCAGCTAGAGCTTTCAGTGCTGGCAGCTTTCCTGTGGGCGCAATCTCTGCACGTTTCCAATTTGGCAGCCGGGCTCTGCCAGAGAGAGATACAGAGTGTTGCCCCATTAGGAAGCAATGCTTTAGCAGAGCGCGAATGTCTGTGTGGCAGCGAATGCAGTTCCAAGGGACAGTGAAAACCAGCTAGAGCTTTCAGTGCTGGCAGCTTTCCTGTGGGCGCAATGTCTGGACGTTTCCAATTTGGCAGCCGGGCTCTGCCAGAGAGAGATACAGAGTGTTGCCCCATTAGGAAGCAATGCTTTAGCAGAGCGCGAATGTCTGTGTGGCAGCGAATGCAGTTCCAAGGGACAGTGAAAACCAGCTAGAGCTTTCAGTGCTGGCAGCTTTCCTGTGGGCGCAATCTCTGGACGTTTCCAATTTGGCAGCCGGGCTCTGCCACAGAGAGATAAAGAATGTTGCCCCCTTACCAAGCAATGCTATAGCTGAGCACGAATGTCTGTGTGGCAGCGAATGCAGTTCCAAGGGAATGTGAAAACCACCTAGAGCTTTCAGTGCTGGCAGCTTTCCTGTGGGCGCAATCTCTGGACGTTTCCAATTTGGCAGCCGGGCTCTGCCAGAGAGAGATACAGAGTGTTGCCCCATTACGAAGCAATGCTTTAGCAGAGCGCGAATGTCTGTGTGGCAGCGAATGCAGTTCCAAGGGACAGTGAAAACCAGCTAGAGCTTTCAGTGCTGGCAGCTTTCCTGTGGGTGCAATCTCTGGACGTTTCCAATTTGGCAGCCGGGCTCTGCCAGAGAGAGATACAGAGTGTTGCCCCATTAGGAAGCAATGCTTTAGCAGAGCGCGAATGTCTGTGTGGCAGCGAATGCAGTTCCAAGGGACAGTGAAAACCAGCTAGAGCTTTCAGTGCTGGCAGCTTTCCTGTGGGCGCAATCTCTGCACGTTTCCAATTTGGCAGCCGGGCTCTGCCAGAGAGAGATACAGAGTGTTGCCCCATTAGGAAGCAATGCTTTAGCAGAGCGCGAATGTCTGTGTGGCAGCGAATGCAGTTCCAAGGGACAGTGAAAACCAGCTAGAGCTTTCAGTGCTGGCAGCTTTCCTGTGGGCGCAATCTCTGGACGTTTCCAATTTGGCAGCCGGGCTCTGCCAGAGAGAGATACAGAGTGTTGCCCCATTACGAAGCAATGCTTTAGCAGAGCGCGAATGTCTGTGTGGCAGCGAATGCAGTTCCAAGGGACAGTGAAAACCAGCTAGAGCTTTCAGTGCTGGCAGCTTTCCTGTGGGCGCAATCTCTGGACGTTTCCAATTTGGCAGCCGGGCTCTGCCAGAGAGAGATACAGAGTGTTGCCCCATTACGAAGCAATGCTTTAGCAGAGCGCCAATGTCTGTGTGGCAGCGAATGCAGTTCCAAGGGACAGTGAAAACCACCTAGAGCTTTCAGTGCTGGCAGCTTTCCTGTGGGCGCAATCTCTGGACGTTTCCAATTTGGCAGCCGGGCTCTGCCAGAGAGAGATACAGAGTGTTGCCCCATTACGAAGCAATGCTTTAGCAGAGCGCGAATGTCTGTGTGGCAGCGAATGCAGTTCCAAGGGAGAGTGAAAACCAGCTAGAGCTTTCAGTGCTGGCAGCTTTCCTGTGGGCGCAATCTCTGGACGTTTCCAATTTGGCAGCCGGGCTCTGCCAGAGAGAGATACAGAGTGTTGCCCCATTACGAAGCAATGCTTTAGCAGAGCGCGAATGTCTGTGTGGCAGCGAATGCAGTTCCAAGGGACAGTGAAAACCAGCTAGAGCTTTCAGTGCTGGCAGCTTTCCTGTGGGCGCAATGTCTGGACGTTTCCAATTTGGCAGCCGGGCTCTGCCAGAGAGAGATACAGAGTGTTGCCCCATTACGAAGCAATGCTTTAGCAGAGCGCGAATGTCTGTGTGGCAGCGAATGCAGTTCCAAGGGACAGTGAAAACCAGCTAGAGCTTTCAGTGCTGGCAGCTTTCCTGTGGGCGCAATGTCTGGACGTTTCCAATTTGGCAGCCGGGCTCTGCCAGAGAGAGATACAGAGTGTTGCCCCATTACGAAGCAATGCTTTAGCAGAGCGCGAATGTCTGTGTGGCAGCGAATGCAGTTCCAAGGGACAGTGAAAACCAGCTAGAGCTTTCAGTGCTGGCAGCTTTCCTGTGGGCGCAATCTCTGGACGTTTCCAATTTGGCAGCCGGGCTCTGCCAGAGAGAGATACAGAGTGTTGCCCCATTACGAAGCAATGCTTTAGCAGAGCGCGAATGTCTGTGTGGCAGCGAATGCAGTTCCAAGGGACAGTGAAAACCAGCTAGAGCTTTCAGTGCTGGCAGCTTTCCTGTGGGCGCAATCTCTGGACGTTTCCAATTTGGCAGCCGGGCTCTGCCAGAGAGAGATACAGAGTGTTGCCCCATTACGAAGCAATGCTTTAGCAGAGCGCGAATGTCTGTGTGGCAGCGAATGCAGTTCCAAGGGACAGTGAAAACCAGCTAGAGCTTTCAGTGCTGGCAGCATTCCTGTGGGCGCAATCTCTGGACGTTTCCAATTTGGCAGCCGGGCTCTGCCACAGAGAGATAAAGAATGTTGCCCCCTTACAAAGCAATGCTACAGCTGAGCACGAATGTCTGTGTGGCAGCGAATGCAGTTCCAAGGGAATGTGAAAACCACCTAGAGCTTTCAGTGCTGGCAGCTTTCCTGTGGGCGCAATCTCTGGACGTTTCCAATTTGGCAGCCGGGCTCTGCCAGAGAGACATACAGAGTGTTGCCCCATTACGAAGCAATGCTTTAGCAGAGCGCGAATGTCTGTGTGGCAGCGAATGCAGTTCCAAGGGACAGTGAAAACCAGCTAGAGCTTTCAGTGCTGGCAGCTTTCCTGTGGGCGCAATGTCTGGACGTTTCCAATTTGGCAGCCGGGCTCTGCCAGAGAGAGATACAGAGTGTTGCCCCATTAGGAAGCAATGCTTTAGCAGAGCGCGAATGTCTGTGTGGCAGCGAATGCAGTTCCAAGGGACAGTGAAAACCAGCTAGAGCTTTCAGTGCTGGCAGCTTTCCTGTGGGCGCAATGTCTGGACGTTTCCAATTTGGCAGCCGGGCTCTGCCAGAGAGAGATACAGAGTGTTGCCCCATTACGAAGCAATGCTTTAGCAGAGCGCGAATGTCTGTGTGGCAGCGAATGCAGTTCCAAGGGACAGTGAAAACCAGCTAGAGCTTTCAGTGCTGGCAGCTTTCCTGTGGGCGCAATCTCTGGACGTTTCCAATTTGGCAGCCGGGCTCTGCCAGAGAGAGATACAGAGTGTTGCCCCATTACGAAGCAATGCTTTAGCAGAGCGCGAATGTCTGTGTGGCAGCGAATGCAGTTCCAAGGGACAGTGAAAACCAGCTAGAGCTTTCAGTGCTGGCAGCTTTCCTGTGGGCGCAATCTCTGCACGTTTCCAATTTGGCAGCCGGGCTCTGCCAGAGAGAGATACAGAGTGTTGCCCCATTAGGAAGCAATGCTTTAGCAGAGCGCGAATGTCTGTGTGGCAGCGAATGCAGTTCCAAGGGACAGTGAAAACCAGCTAGAGCTTTCAGTGCTGGCAGCTTTCCTGTGGGCGCAATCTCTGGACGTTTCCAATTTGGCAGCCGGGCTCTGCCAGAGAGAGATACAGTGTTGCCCCATTACGAAGCAATGCTTTAGCAGAGCGCGAATGTCTGTGTGGCAGCGAATGCAGTTCCAAGGGACAGTGAAAACCAGCTAGAGCTTTCAGTGCTGGCAGCTTTCCTGTGGGCGCAATGTCTGGACGTTTCCAATTTGGCAGCCGGGCTCTGCCAGAGAGAGATACAGAGTGTTGCCCCATTACGAAGCAATGCTTTAGCAGAGCGCGAATGTCTGTGTGGCAGCGAATGCAGTTCCAAGGGACAGTGAAAACCAGCTAGAGCTTTCAGTGCTGGCAGCTTTCCTGTGGGCGCAATCTCTGGACGTTTCCAATTTGGCAGCCGGGCTCTGCCAGAGAGAGATACAGAGTGTTGCCCCATTAGGAAGCAATGCTTTAGCAGAGCGCCAATGTCTGTGTGGCAGCGAATGCAGTTCCAAGGGACAGTGAAAACCAGCTAGAGCTTTCAGTGCTGGCAGCTTTCCTGTGGGCGCAATCTCTGGACGTTTCCAATTTGGCAGCCGGGCTCTGCCAGAGAGAGATACAGAGTGTTGCCCCATTACGAAGCAATGCTTTAGCAGAGCGCGAATGTCTGTGTGGCAGCGAATGCAGTTCCAAGGGACAGTGAAAACCAGCTAGAGCTTTCAGTGCTGGCAGCTTTCCTGTGGGCGCAATCTCTGGACGTTTCCAATTTGGCAGCCGGGCTCTGCCAGAGAGAGATACAGAGTGTTGCCCCATTACGAAGCAATGCTTTAGCAGAGCGCGAATGTCTGTGTGGCAGCGAATGCAGTTCCAAGGGACAGTGAAAACCAGCTAGAGCTTTCAGTGCTGGCAGCTTTCCTGTGGGCGCAATGTCTGGACATTTCCAATTTGGCAGCCGGGCTCTGCCAGAGAGAGATACAGAGTGTTGCCCCATTACGAAGCAATGCTTTAGCAGAGCGCGAATGTCTGTGTGGCAGCGAATGCAGTTCCAAGGGACAGTGAAAACCAGCTAGAGCTTTCAGTGCTGGCAGCTTTCCTGTGGGCGCAATCTCTGGACGTTTCCAATTTGGCAGCCGGGCTCTGCCAGAGAGAGATACAGAGTGTTGCCCCATTACGAAGCAATGCTTTAGCAGAGCGCGAATGTCTGTGTGGCAGCGAATGCAGTTCCAAGGGACAGTGAAAACCAGCTAGAGCTTTCAGTGCTGGCAGCTTTCCTGTGGGCGCAATCTCTGGACGTTTCCAATTTGGCAGCCGGGCTCTGCCAGAGAGAGATACAGAGTGTTGCCCCATTAGGAAGCAATGCTTTAGCAGAGCGCGAATGTCTGTGTGGCAGCGAATGCAGTTCCAAGGGACAGTGAAAACCAGCTAGAGCTTTCAGTGCTGGCAGCTTTCCTGTGGGCGCAATCTCTGGACGTTTCCAATTTGGCAGCCGGGCTCTGCCAGAGAGAGATACAGAGTGTTGCCCCATTACGAAGCAATGCTTTAGCAGAGCGCGAATATCTGTGTGGCAGCGAATGCAGTTCCAAGGGACAGTGAAAACCAGCTAGAGCTTTCAGTGCTGGCAGCTTTCCTGTGGGCGCAATCTCTGGACGTTTCCAATTTGGCAGCCGGGCTCTGCCAGAGAGAGATACAGAGTGTTGCCCCATTAGGAAGCAATGCTTTAGCAGAGCGCGAATGTCTGTGTGGCAGCGAATGCAGTTCCAAGGGACAGTGAAAACCAGCTAGAGCTTTCAGTGCTGGCAGCTTTCCTGTGGGCGCAATCTCTGGACGTTTCCAATTTGGCAGCCGGGCTCTGCCAGAGAGAGATACAGAGTGTTGCCCCATTACGAAGCAATGCTTTAGCAGAGCGCGAATGTCTGTGTGGCAGCGAATGCAGTTCCAAGGGACAGTGAAAACCAGCTAGAGCTTTCAGTGCTGGCAGCTTTCCTGTGGGCGCAATGTCTGGACGTTTCCAATTTGGCAGCCGGGCTCTGCCAGAGAGAGATACAGAGTGTTGCCCCATTAGGAAGCAATGCTTTAGCAGAGCGCGAATGTCTGTGTGGCAGCGAATGCAGTTCCAAGGGACAGTGAAAACCAGCTAGAGCTTTCAGTGCTGGCAGCTTTCCTGTGGGCGCAATGTCTGGACGTTTCCAATTTGGCAGCCGGGCTCTGCCAGAGAGAGATACAGAGTGTTGCCCCATTACGAAGCAATGCTTTAGCAGAGCGCGAATGTCTGTGTGGCAGCGAATGCAGTTCCAAGGGACAGTGAAAACCAGCTAGAGCTTTCAGTGCTGGCAGCTTTCCTGTGGGCGCAATCTCTGGACGTTTCCAATTTGGCAGCCGGGCTCTGCCAGAGAGAGATACAGAGTGTTGCCCCATTACGAAGCAATGCTTTAGCAGAGCGCGAATGTCTGTGTGGCAGCGAATGCAGTTCCAAGGGACAGTGAAAACCAGCTAGAGGTTTCAGTGCTGGCAGCTTTCCTGTGGGCGCAATGTCTGGACGTTTCCAATTTGGCAGCCGGGCTCTGCCAGAGAGAGATACAGAGTGTTGCCCCATTACGAAGCAATGCTTTAGCAGAGCGCGAATGTCTGTGTGGCAGCGAATGCAGTTCCAAGGGACAGTGAAAACCAGCTAGAGCTTTCAGTGCTGGCAGCTTTCCTGTGGGCGCAATCTCTGGACGTTTCCAATTTGGCAGCCGGGCTCTGCCAGAGAGAGATACAGAGTGTTGCCCCATTAGGAAGCAATGCTTTAGCAGAGCGCGAATGTCTGTGTGGCAGCGAATGCAGTTCCAAGGGACAGTGAAAACCAGCTAGAGCTTTCAGTGCTGGCAGCTTTCCTGTGGGCGCAATGTCTGGACGTTTCCAATTTGGCAGCCGGGCTCTGCCAGAGAGAGATACAGAGTGTTGCCCCATTACGAAGCAATGCTTTAGCAGAGCGCGAATGTCTGTGTGGCAGCGAATGCAGTTCCAAGGGACAGTGAAAACCAGCTAGAGCTTTCAGTGCTGGCAGCTTTCCTGTGGGCGCAATGTCTGGACGTTTCCAATTTGGCAGCCGGGCTCTACCAGAGAGAGATACAGAGTGTTGCCCCATTACGAAGCAATGCTTTAGCAGAGCGCGAATGTCTGTGTGGCAGCGAATGCAGTTCCAAGGGACAGTGAAAACCAGCTAGAGCTTTCAGTGCTGGCAGCTTTCCTGTGGGCGCAATCTCTGGACGTTTCCAATTTGGCAGCCGGGCTCTGCCAGAGAGAGATACAGAGTGTTGCCCCATTACGAAGCAATGCTTTAGCAGAGCGCGAATGTCTGTGTGGCAGCGAATGCAGTTCCAAGGGACAGTGAAAACCAGCTAGAGCTTTCAGTGCTGGCAGCTTTCCTGTGGGCGCAATGTCTGGACGTTTCCAATTTGGCAGCCGGGCTCTGCCAGAGAGAGATACAGAGTGTTGCCCCATTACGAAGCAATGCTTTAGCAGAGCGCGAATGTCTGTGTGGCAGCGAATGCAGTTCCAAGGGACAGTGAAAACCAGCTAGAGCTTTCAGTGCTGGCAGCTTTCCTGTGGGCGCAATCTCTGGACGTTTCCAATTTGGCAGCCGGGCTCTGCCACAGAGAGATAAAGAATGTTGCCCCCTTACCAAGCAATGCTATAGCTGAGCACGAATGTCTGTGTGGCAGCGAATGCAGTTCCAAGGGAATGTGAAAACCACCTAGAGCTTTCAGTGCTGGCAGCTTTCCTGTGGGCGCAATCTCTGGACGTTTCCAATTTGGCAGCCGGGCTCTGCCAGAGAGAGATACAGAGTGTTGCCCCATTACGAAGCAATGCTTTAGCAGAGCGCGAATGTCTGTGTGGCAGCGAATGCAGTTCCAAGGGACAGTGAAAACCAGCTAGAGCTTTCAGTGCTGGCAGCTTTCCTGTGGGCGCAATCTCTGGACGTTTCCAATTTGGCAGCCGGGCTCTGCCAGAGAGAGATACAGAGTGTTGCCCCATTACGAAGCAATGCTTTAGCAGAGCGCGAATGTCTGTGTGGCAGCGAATGCAGTTCCAAGGGACAGTGAAAACCAGCTAGAGCTTTCAGTGCTGGCAGCTTTCCTGTGGGCGCAATCTCTGCACGTTTCCAATTTGGCAGCCGGGCTCTGCCAGAGAGAGATACAGAGTGTTGCCCCATTAGGAAGCAATGCTTTAGCAGAGCGCGAATGTCTGTGTGGCAGCGAATGCAGTTCCAAGGGACAGTGAAAACCAGCTAGAGCTTTCAGTGCTGGCAGCTTTCCTGTGGGCGCAATCTCTGGACGTTTCCAATTTGGCAGCCGGGCTCTGCCAGAGAGAGATACAGAGTGTTGCCCCATTACGAAGCAATGCTTTAGCAGAGCGCGAATGTCTGTGTGGCAGCGAATGCAGTTCCAAGGGACAGTGAAAACCAGCTAGAGCTTTCAGTGCTGGCAGCTTTCCTGTGGGCGCAATCTCTGGACGTTTCCAATTTGGCAGCCGGGCTCTGCCAGAGAGAGATACAGAGTGTTGCCCCATTAGGAAGCAATGCTTTAGCAGAGCGCCAATGTCTGTGTGGCAGCGAATGCAGTTCCAAGGGACAGTGAAAACCACCTAGAGCTTTCAGTGCTGGCAGCTTTCCTGTGGGCGCAATCTCTGGACGTTTCCAATTTGGCAGCCGGGCTCTGCCAGAGAGATACAGAGTGTTGCCCCATTACGAAGCAATGCTTTAGCAGAGCGCGAATGTCTGTGTGGCAGCGAATGCAGTTCCAAGGGACAGTGAAAACCAGCTAGAGCTTTCAGTGCTGGCAGCTTTCCTGTGGGCGCAATCTCTGGACGTTTCCAATTTGGCAGCCGGGCTCTGCCAGAGAGAGATACAGAGTGTTGCCCCATTAGGAAGCAATGCTTTAGCAGAGCGCGAATGTCTGTGTGGCAGCGAATGCAGTTCCAAGGGACAGTGAAAACCAGCTAGAGCTTTCAGTGCTGGCAGCTTTCCTGTGGGCGCAATGTCTGGACGTTTCCAATTTGGCAGGCGGGCTCTGCCAGAGAGAGATACAGAGTGTTGCCCCATTACGAAGCAATGCTTTAGCAGAGCGCGAATGTCTGTGTGGCAGCGAATGCAGTTCCAAGGGACAGTGAAAACCAGCTAGAGCTTTCAGTGCTGGCAGCTTTCCTGTGGGCGCAATGTCTGGACGTTTCCAATTTGGCAGCCGGGCTCTGCCAGAGAGAGATACAGAGTGTTGCCCCATTACGAAGCAATGCTTTAGCAGAGCGCGAATGTCTGTGTGGCAGCGAATGCAGTTCCAAGGGACAGTGAAAACCAGCTAGAGCTTTCAGTGCTGGCAGCTTTCCTGTGGGCGCAATCTCTGGACGTTTCCAATTTGGCAGCCGGGCTCTGCCAGAGAGAGATACAGAGTGTTGCCCCATTACGAAGCAATGCTTTAGCAGAGCGCGAATGTCTGTGTGGCAGCGAATGCAGTTCCAAGGGACAGTGAAAACCAGCTAGAGCTTTCAGTGCTGGCAGCTTTCCTGTGGGCGCAATGTCTGGACGTTTCCAATTTGGCAGCCGGGCTCTGCCAGAGAGAGATACAGAGTGTTGCCCCATTACGAAGCAATGCTTTAGCAGAGCGCGAATGTCTGTGTGGCAGCGAATGCAGTTCCAAGGGACAGTGAAAACCAGCTAGAGCTTTCAGTGCTGGCAGCATTCCTGTGGGCGCAATCTCTGGACGTTTCCAATTTGGCAGCCGGGCTCTGCCACAGAGAGATAAAGAATGTTGCCCCCTTACCAAGCAATGCTACAGCTGAGCACGAATGTCTGTGTGGCAGCGAATGCAGTTCCAAGGGAATGTGAAAACCACCTAGAGCTTTCAGTGCTGGCAGCTTTCCTGTGGGCGCAATCTCTGGACGTTTCCAATTTGGCAGCCGGGCTCTGCCAGAGAGAGATACAGAGTGTTGCCCCATTACGAAGCAATGCTTTAGCAGAGCGCGAATGTCTGTGTGGCAGCGAATGCAGTTCCAAGGGACAGTGAAAACCAGCTAGAGCTTTCAGTGCTGGCAGCTTTCCTGTGGGCGCAATGTCTGGACGTTTCCAATTTGGCAGCCGGGCTCTGCCAGAGAGAGATACAGAGTGTTGCCCCATTAGGAAGCAATGCTTTAGCAGAGCGCGAATGTCTGTGTGGCAGCGAATGCAGTTCCAAGGGACAGTGAAAACCAGCTAGAGCTTTCAGTGCTGGCAGCTTTCCTGTGGGCGCAATGTCTGGACGTTTCCAATTTGGCAGCCGGGCTCTGCCAGAGAGAGATACAGAGTGTTGCCCCATTACGAAGCAATGCTTTAGCAGAGCGCGAATGTCTGTGTGGCAGCGAATGCAGTTCCAAGGGACAGTGAAAACCAGCTAGAGCTTTCAGTGCTGGCAGCTTTCCTGTGGGCGCAATCTCTGGACGTTTCCAATTTGGCAGCCGGGCTCTGCCAGAGAGAGATACAGAGTGTTGCCCCATTACGAAGCAATGCTTTAGCAGAGCGCGAATGTCTGTGTGGCAGCGAATGCAGTTCCAAGGGACAGTGAAAACCAGCTAGAGCTTTCAGTGCTGGCAGCTTTCCTGTGGGCGCAATCTCTGCACGTTTCCAATTTGGCAGCCGGGCTCTGCCAGAGAGAGATACAGAGTGTTGCCCCATTAGGAAGCAATGCTTTAGCAGAGCGCGAATGTCTGTGTGGCAGCGAATGCAGTTCCAAGGGACAGTGAAAACCAGCTAGAGCTTTCAGTGCTGGCAGCTTTCCTGTGGGCGCAATCTCTGGACGTTTCCAATTTGGCAGCCGGGCTCTGCCAGAGAGAGATACAGTGTTGCCCCATTACGAAGCAATGCTTTAGCAGAGCGCGAATGTCTGTGTGGCAGCGAATGCAGTTCCAAGGGACAGTGAAAACCAGCTAGAGCTTTCAGTGCTGGCAGCTTTCCTGTGGGCGCAATCTCTGGACGTTTCCAATTTGGCAGCCGGGCTCTGCCAGAGAGAGATACAGAGTGTTGCCCCATTAGGAAGCAATGCTTTAGCAGAGCGCCAATGTCTGTGTGGCAGCGAATGCAGTTCCAAGGGACAGTGAAAACCAGCTAGAGCTTTCAGTGCTGGCAGCTTTCCTGTGGGCGCAATCTCTGGACGTTTCCAATTTGGCAGCCGGGCTCTGCCAGAGAGAGATACAGAGTGTTGCCCCATTACGAAGCAATGCTTTAGCAGAGCGCGAATGTCTGTGTGGCAGCGAATGCAGTTCCAAGGGACAGTGAAAACCAGCTAGAGCTTTCAGTGCTGGCAGCTTTCCTGTGGGCGCAATCTCTGGACGTTTCCAATTTGGCAGCCGGGCTCTGCCAGAGAGAGATACAGAGTGTTGCCCCATTAGGAAGCAATGCTTTAGCAGAGCGCGAATGTCTGTGTGGCAGCGAATGCAGTTCCAAGGGACAGTGAAAACCAGCTAGAGCTTTCAGTGCTGGCAGCTTTCCTGTGGGCGCAATGTCTGGACGTTTCCAATTTGGCAGCCGGGCTCTGCCAGAGAGAGATACAGAGTGTTGCCCCATTACGAAGCAATGCTTTAGCAGAGCGCGAATGTCTGTGTGGCAGCGAATGCAGTTCCAAGGGACAGTGAAAACCAGCTAGAGCTTTCAGTGCTGGCAGCTTTCCTGTGGGCGCAATCTCTGGACGTTTCCAATTTGGCAGCCGGGCTCTGCCAGAGAGAGATACAGAGTGTTGCCCCATTACGAAGCAATGCTTTAGCAGAGCGCGAATGTCTGTGTGGCAGCGAATGCAGTTCCAAGGGACAGTGAAAACCAGCTAGAGCTTTCAGTGCTGGCAGCTTTCCTGTGGGCGCAATGTCTGGACGTTTCCAATTTGGCAGCCGGGCTCTGCCAGAGAGAGATACAGAGTGTTGCCCCATTACGAAGCAATGCTTTAGCAGAGCGCGAATGTCTGTGTGGCAGCGAATGCAGTTCCAAGGGACAGTGAAAACCAGCTAGAGCTTTCAGTGCTGGCAGCTTTCCTGTGGGCGCAATGTCTGGACGTTTCCAATTTGGCAGCCGGGCTCTGCCAGAGAGAGATACAGAGTGTTGCCCCATTACGAAGCAATGCTTTAGCAGAGCGCGAATGTCTGTGTGGCAGCGAATGCAGTTCCAAGGGACAGTGAAAACCAGCTAGAGCTTTCAGTGCTGGCAGCTTTCCTGTGGGCGCAATCTCTGGACGTTTCCAATTTGGCAGCCGGGCTCTGCCAGAGAGAGATACAGAGTGTTGCCCCATTACGAAGCAATGCTTTAGCAGAGCGCGAATGTCTGTGTGGCAGCGAATGCAGTTCCAAGGGACAGTGAAAACCAGCTAGAGCTTTCAGTGCTGGCAGCTTTCCTGTGGGCGCAATGTCTGGACGTTTCCAATTTGGCAGCCGGGCTCTGCCAGAGAGAGATACAGAGTGTTGCCCCATTACGAAGCAATGCTTTAGCAGAGCGCGAATGTCTGTGTGGCAGCGAATGCAGTTCCAAGGGACAGTGAAAACCAGCTAGAGCTTTCAGTGCTGGCAGCTTTCCTGTGGGCGCAATCTCTGGACGTTTCCAATTTGGCAGCCGGGCTCTGCCAGAGAGAGATACAGAGTGTTGCCCCATTACGAAGCAATGCTTTAGCAGAGCGCGAATGTCTGTGTGGCAGCGAATGCAGTTCCAAGGGACAGTGAAAACCAGCTAGAGCTTTCAGTGCTGGCAGCATTCCTGTGGGCGCAATCTCTGGACGTTTCCAATTTGGCAGCCGGGCTCTGCCACAGAGAGATAAAGAATGTTGCCCCCTTACCAAGCAATGCTACAGCTGAGCACGAATGTCTGTGTGGCAGCGAATGCAGTTCCAAGGGAATGTGAAAACCACCTAGAGCTTTCAGTGCTGGCAGCTTTCCTGTGGGCGCAATCTCTGGACGTTTCCAATTTGGCAGCCGGGCTCTGCCAGAGAGAGATACAGAGTGTTGCCCCATTACGAAGCAATGCTTTAGCAGAGCGCGAATGTCTGTGTGGCAGCGAATGCAGTTCCAAGGGACAGTGAAAACCAGCTAGAGCTTTCAGTGCTGGCAGCTTTCCTGTGGGCGCAATGTCTGGACGTTTCCAATTTGGCAGCCGGGCTCTGCCAGAGAGAGATACAGAGTGTTGCCCCATTACGAAGCAATGCTTTAGCAGAGCGCGAATGTCTGTGTGGCAGCGAATGCAGTTCCAAGGGACAGTGAAAACCAGCTAGAGCTTTCAGTGCTGGCAGCTTTCCTGTGGGCGCAATGTCTGGACGTTTCCAATTTGGCAGCCGGGCTCTGCCAGAGAGAGATACAGAGTGTTGCCCCATTACGAAGCAATGCTTTAGCAGAGCGCGAATGTCTGTGTGGCAGCGAATGCAGTTCCAAGGGACAGTGAAAACCAGCTAGAGCTTTCAGTGCTGGCAGCTTTCCTGTGGGCGCAATCTCTGGACGTTTCCAATTTGGCAGCCGGGCTCTGCCACAGAGAGATAAAGAATGTTGCCCCCTTACCTAGCAATGCTATAGCTGAGCACGAATGTCTGTGTGGCAGCGAATGCAGTTCCAAGGGACAGTGAAAACCAGCTAGAGCTTTCAGTGCTGGCAGCTTTCCTGTGGGCGCAATCTCTGGACGTTTCCAATTTGGCAGCCGGGCTCTGCCAGAGAGAGATACAGAGTGTTGCCCCATTACGAAGCAATGCTTTAGCAGAGCGCCAATGTCTGTGTGGCAGCGAATGCAGTTCCAAGGGACAGTGAAAACCAGCTAGAGCTTTCAGTGCTGGCAGCTTTCCTGTGGGCGCAATGTCTGGACGTTTCCAATTTGGCAGCCGGGCTCTGCCAGAGAGAGATACAGAGTGTTGCCCCATTACGAAGCAATGCTTTAGCAGAGCGCGAATGTCTGTGTGGCAGCGAATGCAGTTCCAAGGGACAGTGAAAACCAGCTAGAGCTTTCAGTGCTGGCAGCTTTCCTGTGGGCGCAATGTCTGGACGTTTCCAATTTGGCAGCCGGGCTCTGCCAGAGAGAGATACAGAGTGTTGCCCCATTACGAAGCAATGCTTTAGCAGAGCGCGAATGTCTGTGTGGCAGCGAATGCAGTTCCAAGGGACAGTGAAAACCAGCTAGAGCTTTCAGTGCTGGCAGCTTTCCTCTGGGCGCAATGTCTGGACGTTTCCAATTTGGCAGCCGGGCTCTGCCAGAGAGAGATACAGAGTGTTGCCCCATTAGGAAGCAATGCTTTAGCAGAGCGCGAATGTCTGTGTGGCAGCGAATGCAGTTCCAAGGGACAGTGAAAACCAGCTAGAGCTTTCAGTGCTGGCAGCTTTCCTGTGGGCGCAATGTCTGGACGTTTCCAATTTGGCAGCCGGGCTCTGCCAGAGAGAGATACAGAGTGTTGCCCCATTACGAAGCAATGGTTTAGCAGAGCGCGAATGTCTGTGTGGCAGCGAATGCAGTTCCAAGGGACAGTGAAAACCAGCTAGAGCTTTCAGTGCTGGCAGCTTTCCTGTGGGCGCAATGTCTGGACGTTTCCAATTTGGCAGCCGGGCTCTGCCAGAGAGAGATACAGAGTGTTGCCCCATTACGAAGCAATGCTTTAGCAGAGCGCGAATGTCTGTGTGGCAGCGAATGCAGTTCCAAGGGACAGTGAAAACCAGCTAGAGCTTTCAGTGCTGGCAGCTTTCCTGTGGGCGCAATGTCTGGACGTTTCCAATTTGGCAGCCGGGCTCTGCCAGAGAGAGATACAGAGTGTTGCCCCATTAGGAAGCAATGCTTTAGCAGAGCGCGAATGTCTGTGTGGCAGCGAATGCAGTTCCAAGGGACAGTGAAAACCAGCTAGAGCTTTCAGTGCTGGCAGCTTTCCTGTGGGCGCAATGTCTGGACGTTTCCAATTTGGCAGCCGGGCTCTGCCAGAGAGAGATACAGAGTGTTGCCCCATTAGGAAGCAATGCTTTAGCAGAGCGCGAATGTCTGTGTGGCAGCGAATGCAGTTCCAAGGGACAGTGAAAACCAGCTAGAGCTTTCAGTGCTGGTAGCTTTCCTGTGGGCGCAATGTCTGGACGTTTCCAATTTGGCAGCCGGGCTCTGCCAGAGAGAGATACAGAGTGTTGCCCCATTACGAAGCAATGCTTTAGCAGAGCGCGAATGTCTGTGTGGCAGCGAATGCAGTTCCAAGGGACAGTGAAAACCAGCTAGAGCTTTCAGTGCTGGCAGCTTTCCTGTGGGCGCAATGTCTGGACGTTTCCAATTTGGCAGCCGGGCTCTGCCAGAGAGAGATACAGAGTGTTGCCCCATTAGGAAGCAATGCTTTAGCAGAGCGCGAATGTCTGTGTGGCAGCGAATGCAGTTCCAAGGGACAGTGAAAACCAGCTAGAGCTTTCAGTGCTGGCAGCTTTCCTGTGGGCGCAATGTCTGGACGTTTCCAATTTGGCAGCCGGGCTCTGCCAGAGAGAGATACAGAGTGTTGCCCCATTAGGAAGCAATGCTTTAGCAGAGCGCGAATGTCTGTGTGGCAGCGAATGCAGTTCCAAGGGACAGTGAAAACCAGCTAGAACTTTCAGTGCTGGCAGCTTTCCTGTGGGCGCAATGTCTGGACGTTTCCAATTTGGCAGCCGGGCTCTGCCAGAGAGAGATACAGAGTGTTGCCCCATTACGAAGCAATGCTTTAGCAGAGCGCGAATGTCTGTGTGGCAGCGAATGCAGTTCCAAGGGACAGTGAAAACCAGCTAGAGCTTTCAGTGCTGGCAGCTTTCCTGTGGGCGCAATGTCTGGACGTTTCCAATTTGGCAGCCGGGCTCTGCCAGAGAGAGATACAGAGTGTTGCCCCATTACGAAGCAATGCTTTAGCAGAGCGCGAATGTCTGTGTGGCAGCGAATGCAGTTCCAAGGGACAGTGAAAACCAGCTAGAGCTTTCAGTGCTGGCAGCTTTCCTGTGGGCGCAATCTCTGGACGTTTCCAATTTGGCAGCCGGGCTCTGCCAGAGAGAGATACAGAGTGTTGCCCCATTACGAAGCAATGCTTTAGCAGAGCGCGAATGTCTGTGTGGCAGCGAATGCAGTTCCAAGGGACAGTGAAAACCAGCTAGAGCTTTCAGTGCTGGCAGCTTTCCTGTGGGCGCAATCTCTGGACGTTTCCAATTTGGCAGCCGGGCTCTGCCACAGAGAGATAAAGAATGTTGCCCCCTTACCTAGCAATGCTATAGCTGAGCACGAATGTCTGTGTGGCAGCGAATGCAGTTCCAAGGGACAGTGAAAACCAGCTAGAGCTTTCAGTGCTGGCAGCTTTCCTGTGGGCGCAATCTCTGGACGTTTCCAATTTGGCAGCCGGGCTCTGCCAGAGAGAGATACAGAGTGTTGCCCCATTAGGAAGCAATGCTTTAGCAGAGCGCGAATGTCTGTGTGGCAGCGAATGCAGTTCCAAGGGACAGTGAAAACCAGCTAGAGCTTTCAGTGCTGGCAGCTTTCCTGTGGGTGCAATCTCTGGACGTTTCAAATTTGGCAGCCGGGCTCTGCCAGAGAGAGATACAGAGTGTTGCCCCATTAGGAAGCAATGCTTTAGCAGAGCGCGAATGTCTGTGTGGCAGCGAATGCAGTTCCAAGGGACAGTGAAAACCAGCTAGAGCTTTCAGTGCTGGCAGCTTTCCTGTGGGCGCAATCTCTGGACGTTTCCAATTTGGCAGCCGGGCTCTGCCAGAGAGAGATACAGAGTGTTGCCCCATTAGGAAGCAATGCTTTAGCAGAGCGCGAATGTCTGTGTGGCAGCGAATGCAGTTCCAAGGGACAGTGAAAACCAGCTAGAGCTTTCAGTGCTGGCAGCTTTCCTGTGGGCGCAATGTCTGGACGTTTCCAATTTGGCAGCCGGGCTCTGCCAGAGAGAGATACAGAGTGTTGCCCCATTACGAAGCAATGCTTTAGCAGAGCGCGAATGTCTGTGTGGCAGCGAATGCAGTTCCAAGGGACAGTGAAAACCAGCTAGAGCTTTCAGTGCTGGCAGCTTTCCTGTGGGCGCAATCTCTGGACGTTTCCAATTTGGCAGCCGGGCTCTGCCAGAGAGAGATACAGAGTGTTGCCCCATTACGAAGCAATGCTTTAGCAGAGCGCGAATGTCTGTGTGGCAGCGAATGCAGTTCCAAGGGACAGTGAAAACCAGCTAGAGCTTTCAGTGCTGGCAGCTTTCCTGTGGGCGCAATCTCTGGACGTTTCCAATTTGGCAGCCGGGCTCTGCCAGAGAGAGATACAGAGTGTTGCCCCATTAGGAAGCAATGCTTTAGCAGAGCGCGAATGTCTGTGTGGCAGCGAATGCAGTTCCAAGGGACAGTGAAAACCAGCTAGAGCTTTCAGTGCTGGCAGCTTTCCTGTGGGCGCAATCTCTGGACGTTTCCAATTTGGCAGCCGGGCTCTGCCACAGAGAGATAAAGAATGTTGCCCCCTTACCTAGCAATGCTATAGCTGAGCACGAATGTCTGTGTGGCAGCGAATGCAGTTCCAAGGGACAGTGAAAACCAGCTAGAGCTTTCAGTGCTGGCAGCTTTCCTGTGGGCGCAATCTCTGGACGTTTCCAATTTGGCAGCCGGGCTCTGCCAGAGAGAGATACAGAGTGTTGCCCCATTAGGAAGCAATGCTTTAGCAGAGCGCGAATGTCTGTGTGGCAGCGAATGCAGTTCCAAGGGACAGTGAAAACCAGCTAGAGCTTTCAGTGCTGGCAGCTTTCCTGCGGGTGCAATCTCTGGACGTTTCCAATTTGGCAGCCGGGCTCTGCCAGAGAGAGATATAGAGTGTTGCCCCATTAGGAAGCAATGCTTTAGCAGAGCGCGAATGTCTGTGTGGCAGCGAATGCAGTTCCAAGGGACAGTGAAAACCAGCTAGAGCTTTCAGTGCTGGCAGCTTTCCTGTGGGCGCAATCTCTGGACGTTTCCAATTTGGCAGCCGGGCTCTGCCAGAGAGAGATACAGAGTGTTGCCCCATTACGAAGCAATGCTTTAGCAGAGCGCGAATGTCTGTGTGGCAGCGAATGCAGTTCCAAGGGACAGTGAAAACCAGCTAGAGCTTTCAGTGCTGGCAGCTTTCCTGTGGGCGCAATCTCTGGACGTTTCCAATTTGGCAGCCGGGCTCTGCCAGAGAGAGATACAGAGTGTTGCCCCATTACGAAGCAATGCTTTAGCAGAGCGCGAATGTCTGTGTGGCAGCGAATGCAGTTCCAAGGGACAGTGAAAACCAGCTAGAGCTTTCAGTGCTGGCAGCTTTCCTGTGGGCGCAATGTCTGGACGTTTCCAATTTGGCAGCCGGGCTCTGCCAGAGAGAGATACAGAGTGTTGCCCCATTACGAAGCAATGCTTTAGCAGAGCGCGAATGTCTGTGTGGCAGCGAATGCAGTTCCAAGGGACAGTGAAAACCAGCTAGAGCTTTCAGTGCTGGCAGCTTTCCTGTGGGCGCAATCTCTGGACGTTTCCAATTTGGCAGCCGGGCTCTGCCAGAGAGAGATACAGAGTGTTGCCCCATTAGGAAGCAATGCTTTAGCAGAGCGCGAATGTCTGTGTGGCAGCGAATGCAGTTCCAAGGGACAGTGAAAACCAGCTAGAGCTTTCAGTGCTGGCAGCTTTCCTGTGGGCGCAATGTCTGGACGTTTCCAATTTGGCAGCCGGGCTCTGCCAGAGAGAGATACAGAGTGTTGCCCCATTACGAAGCAATGCTTTAGCAGAGCGCGAATGTCTGTGTGGCAGCGAATGCAGTTCCAAGGGACAGTGAAAACCAGCTAGAGCTTTCAGTGCTGGCAGCTTTCCTGTGGGCGCAATGTCTGGACGTTTCCAATTTGGCAGCCGGGCTCTGCCAGAGAGAGATACAGAGTGTTGCCCCATTACGAAGCAATGCTTTAGCAGAGCGCGAATGTCTGTGTGGCAGCGAATGCAGTTCCAAGGGACAGTGAAAACCAGCTAGAGCTTTCAGTGCTGGCAGCTTTCCTGTGGGCACAATCTCTGGACGTTTCCAATTTGGCAGCCGGGCTCTGCCAGAGAGAGATACAGAGTGTTGCCCCATTACGAAGCAATGCTTTAGCAGAGCGCGAATGTCTGTGTGGCAGCTAATGCAGTTCCAAGGGACAGTGAAAACCAGCTAGAGCTTTCAGTGCTGGCAGCTTTCCTGTGGGTGCAATCTCTGGAAGTTTCCAATTTGGCAGCCGGGCTCTGCCACAGAGAGATAAAGAATGTTGCCCCCTTACCTAGCAATGCTATAGCTGAGCACGAATGTCTGTGTGGCAGCGAATGCAGTTCCAAGGGACAGTGAAAACCAGCTAGAGCTTTCAGTGCTGGCAGCTTTCCTGTGGGCGCAATCTCTGGACGTTTCCAATTTGGCAGCCGGGCTCTGCCAGAGAGAGATACAGAGTGTTGCCCCATTACGAAGCAATGCTTTAGCAGAGCGCGAATGTCTGTGTGGCAGCGAATGCAGTTCCAAGGGACAGTGAAAACCAGCTAGAGCTTTCAGTGCTGGCAGCTTTCCTGTGGGTGCAATCTCTGGACGTTTCCAATTTGGCAGCCGGGCTCTGCCAGAGAGAGATACAGAGTGTTGCCCCATTACGAAGCAATGCTTTAGCAGAGCGCGAATGTCTGTGTGGCAGCGAATGCAGTTCCAAGGGACAGTGAAAACCAGCTAGAGCTTTCAGTGCTGGCAGCTTTCCTGTGGGCGCAATGTCTGGACGTTTCCAATTTGGCAGCCGGGCTCTGCCAGAGAGAGATACAGAGTGTTGCCCCATTACGAAGCAATGCTTTAGCAGAGCGCGAATGTCTGTGTGGCAGCGAATGCAGTTCCAAGGGACAGTGAAAACCAGCTAGAGCTTTCAGTGCTGGCAGCTTTCCTGTGGGCGCAATGTCTGGACGTTTCCAATTTGGCAGCCGGGCTCTGCCAGAGAGAGATACAGAGTGTTGCCCCATTAGGAAGCAATGCTTTAGCAGAGCGCGAATGTCTGTGTGGCAGCGAATGCAGTTCCAAGGGACAGTGAAAACCAGCTAGAGCTTTCAGTGCTGGCAGCTTTCCTGTGGGCGCAATCTCTGGACGTTTCCAATTTGGCAGCCGGGCTCTGCCACAGAGAGATACAGAGTGTTGCCCCATTAGGAAGCAATGCTTTAGCAGAGCGCGAATGTCTGTGTGGCAGCGAATGCAGTTCCAAGGGAATGTGAAAACCAGCTAGAGCTTTCAGTGCTGGCAGCTTTCCTGTGGGCGCAATCTCTGGACGTTTCCAATTTGGCAGCCGGGCTCTGCCAGAGAGAGATACAGAGTGTTGCCCCATTACGAAGCAATGCTTTAGCAGAGCGCGAATGTCTGTGTGGCAGCGAATGCAGTTCCAAGGGACAGTGAAAACCAGCTAGAGCTTTCAGTGCTGGCAGCTTTCCTGTGGGCGCAATCTCTGGACGTTTCCAATTTGGCAGCCGGGCTCTGCCAGAGAGAGATACAGAGTGTTGCCCCATTACGAAGCAATGCTTTAGCAGAGCGCGAATGTCTGTGTGGCAGCGAATGCAGTTCCAAGGGACAGTGAAAACCAGCTAGAGCTTTCAGTGCTGGCAGCTTTCCTGTGGGTGCAATCTCTGGACGTTTCCAATTTGGCAGCCGGGCTCTGCCAGAGAGAGATACAGAGTGTTGCCCCATTAGGAAGCAATGCTTTAGCAGAGCGCGAATGTCTGTGTGGCAGCGAATGCAGTTCCAAGGGACAGTGAAAACCAGCTAGAGCTTTCAGTGCTGGCAGCTTTCCTGTGGGCGCAATCTCTGGACGTTTCCAATTTGGCAGCCGGGCTCTGCCAGAGAGAGATACAGAGTGTTGCCCCATTAGGAAGCAATGCTTTAGCAGAGCGCGAATGTCTGTGTGGCAGCGAATGCAGTTCCAAGGGACAGTGAAAACCAGCTAGAGCTTTCAGTGCTGGCAGCTTTCCTGTGGGCGCAATCTCTGGACGTTTCCAATTTGGCAGCCGGGCTCTGCCAGAGAGAGATACAGAGTGTTGCCCCATTACGAAGCAATGCTTTAGCAGAGCGCGAATGTCTGTGTGGCAGCGAATGCAGTTCCAAGGGACAGTGAAAACCAGCTAGAACTTTCAGTGCTGGCAGCTTTCCTGTGGGCGAAATCTCTGGACGTTTCCAATTTGGCAGCCGGGCTCTGCCAGAGAGAGATACAGAGTGTTGCCCCATTACGAAGCAATGCTTTAGCAGAGCGCGAATGTCTGTGTGGCAGCGAATGCAGTTCCAAGGGAGAGTGAAAACCAGCTAGAGCTTTCAGTGCTGGCAGCTTTCCTGTGGGCGCAATGTCTGGACGTTTCCAATTTGGCAGCCGGGCTCTGCCAGAGAGAGATACAGAGTGTTGCCCCATTACGAAGCAATGCTTTAGCAGAGCGCGAATGTCTGTGTGGCAGCGAATGCAGTTCCAAGGGACAGTGAAAACCAGCTAGAGCTTTCAGTGCTGGCAGCTTTCCTGTGGGCGCAATCTCTGGACGTTTCCAATTTGGCAGCCGGGCTCTGCCACAGAGAGATAAAGAATGTTGCCCCCTTACCTAGCAATGCTATAGCTGAGCACGAATGTCTGTGTGGCAGCGAATGCAGTTCCAAGGGACAGTGAAAACCAGCTAGAGCTTTCAGTGCTGGCAGCTTTCCTGTGGGCGCAATGTCTGGACGTTTCCAATTTGGCAGCCGGGCTCTGCCAGAGAGAGATACAGAGTGTTGCCCCATTAGGAAGCAATGCTTTAGCAGAGCGCGAATGTCTGTGTGGCAGCGAATGCAGTTCCAAGGGACAGTGAAAACCAGCTAGAGCTTTCAGTGCTGGCAGCTTTCCTGTGGGTGCAATCTCTGGACGTTTCCAATTTGGCAGCCGGGCTCTGCCAGAGAGAGATACAGAGTGTTGCCCCATTACGAAGCAATGCTTTAGCAGAGCGCGAATGTCTGTGTGGCAGCGAATGCAGTTCCAAGGGAATGTGAAAACCAGCTAGAGCTTTCAGTGCTGGCAGCTTTCCTGTGGGCGCAATCTCTGGACGTTTCCAATTTGGCAGCCGGGCTCTGCCAGAGAGAGATACAGAGTGTTGCCCCATTAGGAAGCAATGCTTTAGCAGAGCGCCAATGTCTGTGTGGCAGCGAATGCAGTTCCAAGGGACAGTGAAAACCAGCTAGAGCTTTCAGTGCTGGCAGCTTTCCTGTGGGCGCAATGTCTGGACGTTTCCAATTTGGCAGCCGGGCTCTGCCAGAGAGAGATACAGAGTGTTGCCCCATTACGAAGCAATGCTTTAGCAGAGCGCGAATGTCTGTGTGGCAGCGAATGCAGTTCCAAGGGACAGTGAAAACCAGCTAGAGCTTTCAGTGCTGGCAGCTTTCCTGTGGGCGCAATCTCTGGACGTTTCCAATTTGGCAGCCGGGCTCTGCCAGAGAGAGATACAGAGTGTTGCCCCATTAGGAAGCAATGCTTTAGCAGAGCGCGAATGTCTGTGTGGCAGCGAATGCAGTTCCAAGGGACAGTGAAAACCAGCTAGAGCTTTCAGTGCTGGCAGCTTTCCTGTGGGCGCAATGTCTGGACGTTTCCAATTTGGCAGCCGGGCTCTGCCAGAGAGAGATACAGAGTGTTGCCCCATTACGAAGCAATGCTTTAGCAGAGCGCGAATGTCTGTGTGGCAGCGAATGCAGTTCCAAGGGACAGTGAAAACCAGCTAGAGCTTTCAGTGCTGGCAGCTTTCCTGTGGGCGCAATCTCTGGACGTTTCCAATTTGGCAGCCGGGCTCTGCCAGAGAGAGATACAGAGTGTTGCCCCATTACGAAGCAATGCTTTAGCAGAGCGCGAATGTCTGTGTGGCAGCGAATGCAGTTCCAAGGGACAGTGAAAACCAGCTAGAGCTTTCAGTGCTGGCAGCTTTCCTGTGGGCGCAATGTCTGGACGTTTCCAATTTGGCAGCCGGGCTCTGCCAGAGAGAGATACAGAGTGTTGCCCCATTACGAAGCAATGCTTTAGCAGAGCGCGAATGTCTGTGTGGCAGCGAATGCAGTTCCAAGGGACAGTGAAAACCAGCTAGAGCTTTCAGTGCTGGCAGCTTTCCTGTGGGCGCAATCTCTGGACGTTTCCAATTTGGCAGCCGGGCTCTGCCAGAGAGAGATACAGAGTGTTGCCCCATTACGAAGCAATGCTTTAGCAGAGCGCGAATGTCTGTGTGGCAGCGAATGCAGTTCCAAGGGACAGTGAAAACCAGCTAGAGCTTTCAGTGCTGGCAGCATTCCTGTGGGCGCAATCTCTGGACGTTTCCAATTTGGCAGCCGGGCTCTGCCACAGAGAGATAAAGAATGTTGCCCCCTTACCAAGCAATGCTACAGCTGAGCACGAATGTCTGTGTGGCAGCGAATGCAGTTCCAAGGGAATGTGAAAACCACCTAGAGCTTTCAGTGCTGGCAGCTTTCCTGTGGGCGCAATCTCTGGACGTTTCCAATTTGGCAGCCGGGCTCTGCCAGAGAGAGATACAGAGTGTTGCCCCATTACGAAGCAATGCTTTAGCAGAGCGCGAATGTCTGTGTGGCAGCGAATGCAGTTCCAAGGGACAGTGAAAACCAGCTAGAGCTTTCAGTGCTGGCAGCTTTCCTGTGGGCGCAATGTCTGGACGTTTCCAATTTGGCAGCCGGGCTCTGCCAGAGAGAGATACAGAGTGTTGCCCCATTAGGAAGCAATGCTTTAGCAGAGCGCGAATGTCTGTGTGGCAGCGAATGCAGTTCCAAGGGACAGTGAAAACCAGCTAGAGCTTTCAGTGCTGGCAGCTTTCCTGTGGGCGCAATGTCTGGACGTTTCCAATTTGGCAGCCGGGCTCTGCCAGAGAGAGATACAGAGTGTTGCCCCATTACGAAGCAATGCTTTAGCAGAGCGCGAATGTCTGTGTGGCAGCGAATGCAGTTCCAAGGGACAGTGAAAACCAGCTAGAGCTTTCAGTGCTGGCAGCTTTCCTGTGGGCGCAATCTCTGGACGTTTCCAATTTGGCAGCCGGGCTCTGCCACAGAGAGATAAAGAATGTTGCCCCCTTACCTAGCAATGCTATAGCTGAGCACGAATGTCTGTGTGGCAGCGAATGCAGTTCCAAGGGACAGTGAAAACCAGCTAGAGCTTTCAGTGCTGGCAGCTTTCCTGTGGGCGCAATCTCTGGACGTTTCCAATTTGGCAGCCGGGCTCTGCCAGAGAGAGATACAGAGTGTTGCCCCATTACGAAGCAATGCTTTAGCAGAGCGCCAATGTCTGTGTGGCAGCGAATGCAGTTCCAAGGGAGAGTGAAAACCAGCTAGAGCTTTCAGTGCTGGCAGCTTTCCTGTGGGCGCAATGTCTGGACGTTTCCAATTTGGCAGCCGGGCTCTGCCAGAGAGAGATACAGAGTGTTGCCCCATTACGAAGCAATGCTTTAGCAGAGCGCGAATGTCTGTGTGGCAGCGAATGCAGTTCCAAGGGACAGTGAAAACCAGCTAGAGCTTTCAGTGCTGGCAGCTTTCCTGTGGGCGCAATGTCTGGACGTTTCCAATTTGGCAGCCGGGCTCTGCCAGAGAGAGATACAGAGTGTTGCCCCATTAGGAAGCAATGCTTTAGCAGAGCGCGAATGTCTGTGTGGCAGCGAATGCAGTTCCAAGGGAGAGTGAAAACCAGCTAGAGCTTTCAGTGCTGGCAGCTTTCCTGTGGGCGCAATGTCTGGACGTTTCCAATTTGGCAGCCGGGCTCTGCCAGAGAGAGATACAGAGTGTTGCCCCATTACGAAGCAATGCTTTAGCAGAGCGCGAATGTCTGTGTGGCAGCGAATGCAGTTCCAAGGGACAGTGAAAACCAGCTAGAGCTTTCAGTGCTGGCAGCTTTCCTGTGGGCGCAATGTCTGGACGTTTCCAATTTGGCAGCCGGGCTCTGCCAGAGAGAGATACAGAGTGTTGCCCCATTACGAAGCAATGCTTTAGCAGAGCGCGAATGTCTGTGTGGCAGCGAATGCAGTTCCAAGGGACAGTGAAAACCAGCTAGAGCTTTCAGTGCTGGCAGCTTTCCTGTGGGCGCAATGTCTGGACGTTTCCAATTTGGCAGCCGGGCTCTGCCAGAGAGAGATACAGAGTGTTGCCCCATTAGGAAGCAATGCTTTAGCAGAGCGCGAATGTCTGTGTGGCAGCGAATGCAGTTCCAAGGGACAGTGAAAACCAGCTAGAGCTTTCAGTGCTGGCAGCTTTCCTGTGGGCGCAATGTCTGGACGTTTCCAATTTGGCAGCCGGGCTCTGCCAGAGAGAGATACAGAGTGTTGCCCCATTACGAAGCAATGCTTTAGCAGAGCGCGAATGTCTGTGTGGCAGCGAATGCAGTTCCAAGGGACAGTGAAAACCAGCTAGAGCTTTCAGTGCTGGCAGCTTTCCTGTGGGCGCAATGTCTGGACGTTTCCAATTTGGCAGCCGGGCTCTGCCAGAGAGAGATACAGAGTGTTGCCCCATTACGAAGCAATGCTTTAGCAGAGCGCGAATGTCTGTGTGGCAGCGAATGCAGTTCCAAGGGACAGTGAAAACCAGCTAGAGCTTTCAGTGCTGGCAGCTTTCCTGTGGGCGCAATGTCTGGACGTTTCCAATTTGGCAGCCGGGCTCTGCCAGAGAGAGATACAGAGTGTTGCCCCATTACGAAGCAATGCTTTAGCAGAGCGCGAATGTCTGTGTGGCAGCGAATGCAGTTCCAAGGGACAGTGAAAACCAGCTAGAGCTTTCAGTGCTGGCAGCTTTCCTGTGGGCGCAATCTCTGGACGTTTCCAATTTGGCAGCCGGGCTCTGCCAGAGAGAGATACAGAGTGTTGCCCCATTACGAAGCAATGCTTTAGCAGAGCGCGAATGTCTGTGTGGCAGCGAATGCAGTTCCAAGGGACAGTGAAAACCAGCTAGAGCTTTCAGTGCTGGCAGCATTCCTGTGGGCGCAATCTCTGGACGTTTCCAATTTGGCAGCCGGGCTCTGCCACAGAGAGATAAAGAATGTTGCCCCCTTACCAAGCAATGCTACAGCTGAGCACGAATGTCTGTGTGGCAGCGAATGCAGTTCCAAGGGAATGTGAAAACCACCTAGAGCTTTCAGTGCTGGCAGCTTTCCTGTGGGCGCAATCTCTGGACGTTTCCAATTTGGCAGCCGGGCTCTGCCAGAGAGAGATACAGAGTGTTGCCCCATTACGAAGCAATGCTTTAGCAGAGCGCGAATGTCTGTGTGGCAGCGAATGCAGTTCCAAGGGACAGTGAAAACCAGCTAGAGCTTTCAGTGCTGGCAGCTTTCCTGTGGGCGCAATGTCTGGACGTTTCCAATTTGGCAGCCGGGCTCTGCCAGAGAGAGATACAGAGTGTTGCCCCATTAGGAAGCAATGCTTTAGCAGAGCGCGAATGTCTGTGTGGCAGCGAATGCAGTTCCAAGGGACAGTGAAAACCAGCTAGAGCTTTCAGTGCTGGCAGCTTTCCTGTGGGCGCAATGTCTGGACGTTTCCAATTTGGCAGCCGGGCTCTGCCAGAGAGAGATACAGAGTGTTGCCCCATTACGAAGCAATGCTTTAGCAGAGCGCGAATGTCTGTGTGGCAGCGAATGCAGTTCCAAGGGACAGTGAAAACCAGCTAGAGCTTTCAGTGCTGGCAGCTTTCCTGTGGGCGCAATCTCTGGACGTTTCCAATTTGGCAGCCGGGCTCTGCCACAGAGAGATAAAGAATGTTGCCCCCTTACCTAGCAATGCTATAGCTGAGCACGAATGTCTGTGTGGCAGCGAATGCAGTTCCAAGGGACAGTGAAAACCAGCTAGAGCTTTCAGTGCTGGCAGCTTTCCTGTGGGCGCAATCTCTGGACGTTTCCAATTTGGCAGCCGGGCTCTGCCAGAGAGAGATACAGAGTGTTGCCCCATTACGAAGCAATGCTTTAGCAGAGCGCCAATGTCTGTGTGGCAGCGAATGCAGTTCCAAGGGAGAGTGAAAACCAGCTAGAGCTTTCAGTGCTGGCAGCTTTCCTGTGGGCGCAATGTCTGGACGTTTCCAATTTGGCAGCCGGGCTCTGCCAGAGAGAGATACAGAGTGTTGCCCCATTACGAAGCAATGCTTTAGCAGAGCGCGAATGTCTGTGTGGCAGCGAATGCAGTTCCAAGGGACAGTGAAAACCAGCTAGAGCTTTCAGTGCTGGCAGCTTTCCTGTGGGCGCAATGTCTGGACGTTTCCAATTTGGCAGCCGGGCTCTGCCAGAGAGAGATACAGAGTGTTGCCCCATTACGAAGCAATGCTTTAGCAGAGCGCGAATGTCTGTGTGGCAGCGAATGCAGTTCCAAGGGACAGTGAAAACCAGCTAGAGCTTTCAGTGCTGGCAGCTTTCCTGTGGGCGCAATGTCTGGACGTTTCCAATTTGGCAGCCGGGCTCTGCCAGAGAGAGATACAGAGTGTTGCCCCATTAGGAAGCAATGCTTTAGCAGAGCGCGAATGTCTGTGTGGCAGCGAATGCAGTTCCAAGGGAGAGTGAAAACCAGCTAGAGCTTTCAGTGCTGGCAGCTTTCCTGTGGGCGCAATGTCTGGACGTTTCCAATTTGGCAGCCGGGCTCTGCCAGAGAGAGATACAGAGTGTTGCCCCATTACGAAGCAATGCTTTAGCAGAGCGCGAATGTCTGTGTGGCAGCGAATGCAGTTCCAAGGGACAGTGAAAACCAGCTAGAGCTTTCAGTGCTGGCAGCTTTCCTGTGGGCGCAATGTCTGGACGTTTCCAATTTGGCAGCCGGGCTCTGCCAGAGAGAGATACAGAGTGTTGCCCCATTACGAAGCAATGCTTTAGCAGAGCGCGAATGTCTGTGTGGCAGCGAATGCAGTTCCAAGGGACAGTGAAAACCAGCTAGAGCTTTCAGTGCTGGCAGCTTTCCTGTGGGCGCAATCTCTGGACGTTTCCAATTTGGCAGCCGGGCTCTGCCAGAGAGAGATACAGAGTGTTGCCCCATTACGAAGCAATGCTTTAGCAGAGCGCGAATGTCTGTGTGGCAGCGAATGCAGTTCCAAGGGACAGTGAAAACCAGCTAGAGCTTTCAGTGCTGGCAGCTTTCCTGTGGGCGCAATCTCTGGACGTTTCCAATTTGGCAGCCGGGCTCTGCCAGAGAGAGATACAGAGTGTTGCCCCATTAGGAAGCAATGCTTTAGCAGAGCGCGAATGTCTGTGTGGCAGCGAATGCAGTTCCAAGGGACAGTGAAAACCAGCTAGAGCTTTCAGTGCTGGCAGCTTTCCTGTGGGCGCAATGTCTGGACGTTTCCAATTTGGCAGCCGGGCTCTGCCAGAGAGAGATACAGAGTGTTGCCCCATTAGGAAGCAATGCTTTAGCAGAGCGCGAATGTCTGTGTGGCAGCGAATGCAGTTCCAAGGGACAGTGAAAACCAGCTAGAGCTTTCAGTGCTGGTAGCTTTCCTGTGGGCGCAATGTCTGGACGTTTCCAATTTGGCAGCCGGGCTCTGCCAGAGAGAGATACAGAGTGTTGCCCCATTACGAAGCAATGCTTTAGCAGAGCGCGAATGTCTGTGTGGCAGCGAATGCAGTTCCAAGGGACAGTGAAAACCAGCTAGAGCTTTCAGTGCTGGCAGCTTTCCTGTGGGCGCAATGTCTGGACGTTTCCAATTTGGCAGCCGGGCTCTGCCAGAGAGAGATACAGAGTGTTGCCCCATTAGGAAGCAATGCTTTAGCAGAGCGCGAATGTCTGTGTGGCAGCGAATGCAGTTCCAAGGGACAGTGAAAACCAGCTAGAGCTTTCAGTGCTGGCAGCTTTCCTGTGGGCGCAATGTCTGGACGTTTCCAATTTGGCAGCCGGGCTCTGCCAGAGAGAGATACAGAGTGTTGCCCCATTAGGAAGCAATGCTTTAGCAGAGCGCGAATGTCTGTGTGGCAGCGAATGCAGTTCCAAGGGACAGTGAAAACCAGCTAGAGCTTTCAGTGCTGGCAGCTTTCCTGTGGGCGCAATCTCTGGACGTTTCCAATTTGGCAGCCGGGCTCTGCCACAGAGAGATAAAGAATGTTGCCCCCTTACCTAGCAATGCTATAGCTGAGCACGAATGTCTGTGTGGCAGCGAATGCAGTTCCAAGGGACAGTGAAAACCAGCTAGAGCTTTCAGTGCTGGCAGCTTTCCTGTGGGCGCAATCTCTGGACGTTTCCAATTTGGCAGCCGGGCTCTGCCAGAGAGAGATACAGAGTGTTGCCCCATTAGGAAGCAATGCTTTAGCAGAGCGCGAATGTCTGTGTGGCAGCGAATGCAGTTCCAAGGGACAGTGAAAACCAGCTAGAGCTTTCAGTGCTGGCAGCTTTCCTGTGGGTGCAATCTCTGGACGTTTCAAATTTGGCAGCCGGGCTCTGCCAGAGAGAGATACAGAGTGTTGCCCCATTACGAAGCAATGCTTTAGCAGAGCGCGAATGTCTGTGTGGCAGCGAATGCAGTTCCAAGGGACAGTGAAAACCAGCTAGAGCTTTCAGTGCTGGCAGCTTTCCTGTGGGCGCAATCTCTGGACGTTTCCAATTTGGCAGCCGGGCTCTGCCAGAGAGAGATACAGAGTGTTGCCCCATTAGGAAGCAATGCTTTAGCAGAGCGCGAATGTCTGTGTGGCAGCGAATGCAGTTCCAAGGGACAGTGAAAACCAGCTAGAGCTTTCAGTGCTGGCAGCTTTCCTGTGGGCGCAATGTCTGGACGTTTCCAATTTGGCAGCCGGGCTCTGCCAGAGAGAGATACAGAGTGTTGCCCCATTAGGAAGCAATGCTTTAGCAGAGCGCGAATGTCTGTGTGGCAGCGAATGCAGTTCCAAGGGACAGTGAAAACCAGCTAGAACTTTCAGTGCTGGCAGCTTTCCTGTGGGCGCAATGTCTGGACGTTTCCAATTTGGCAGCCGGGCTCTGCCAGAGAGAGATACAGAGTGTTGCCCCATTACGAAGCAATGCTTTAGCAGAGCGCGAATGTCTGTGTGGCAGCGAATGCAGTTCCAAGGGACAGTGAAAACCAGCTAGAGCTTTCAGTGCTGGCAGCTTTCCTGTGGGCGCAATCTCTGGACGTTTCCAATTTGGCAGCCGGGCTCTGCCAGAGAGAGATACAGAGTGTTGCCCCATTACGAAGCAATGCTTTAGCAGAGCGCGAATGTCTGTGTGGCAGCGAATGCAGTTCCAAGGGACAGTGAAAACCAGCTAGAGCTTTCAGTGCTGGCAGCTTTCCTGTGGGCGCAATCTCTGGACGTTTCCAATTTGGCAGCCGGGCTCTGCCAGAGAGAGATACAGAGTGTTGCCCCATTAGGAAGCAATGCTTTAGCAGAGCGCGAATGTCTGTGTGGCAGCGAATGCAGTTCCAAGGGACAGTGAAAACCAGCTAGAGCTTTCAGTGCTGGCAGCTTTCCTGTGGGCGCAATCTCTGGACGTTTCCAATTTGGCAGCCGGGCTCTGCCACAGAGAGATAAAGAATGTTGCCCCCTTACCTAGCAATGCTATAGCTGAGCACGAATGTCTGTGTGGCAGCGAATGCAGTTCCAAGGGACAGTGAAAACCAGCTAGAGCTTTCAGTGCTGGCAGCTTTCCTGTGGGCGCAATCTCTGGACGTTTCCAATTTGGCAGCCGGGCTCTGCCAGAGAGAGATACAGAGTGTTGCCCCATTAGGAAGCAATGCTTTAGCAGAGCGCGAATGTCTGTGTGGCAGCGAATGCAGTTCCAAGGGACAGTGAAAACCAGCTAGAGCTTTCAGTGCTGGCAGCTTTCCTGTGGGCGCAATCTCTGGACGTTTCCAATTTGGCAGCCGGGCTCTGCCACAGAGAGATAAAGAATGTTGCCCCCTTACCTAGCAATGCTATAGCTGAGCACGAATGTCTGTGTGGCAGCGAATGCAGTTCCAAGGGACAGTGAAAACCAGCTAGAGCTTTCAGTGCTGGCAGCTTTCCTGTGGGCGCAATCTCTGGACGTTTCCAATTTGGCAGCCGGGCTCTGCCAGAGAGAGATACAGAGTGTTGCCCCATTACGAAGCAATGCTTTAGCAGAGCGCCAATGTCTGTGTGGCAGCGAATGCAGTTCCAAGGGAGAGTGAAAACCAGCTAGAGCTTTCAGTGCTGGCAGCTTTCCTGTGGGCGCAATGTCTGGACGTTTCCAATTTGGCAGCCGGGCTCTGCCAGAGAGAGATACAGAGTGTTGCCCCATTACGAAGCAATGCTTTAGCAGAGCGCGAATGTCTGTGTGGCAGCGAATGCAGTTCCAAGGGACAGTGAAAACCAGCTAGAGCTTTCAGTGCTGGCAGCTTTCCTGTGGGCGCAATGTCTGGACGTTTCCAATTTGGCAGCCGGGCTCTGCCAGAGAGAGATACAGAGTGTTGCCCCATTACGAAGCAATGCTTTAGCAGAGCGCGAATGTCTGTGTGGCAGCGAATGCAGTTCCAAGGGACAGTGAAAACCAGCTAGAGCTTTCAGTGCTGGCAGCTTTCCTGTGGGCGCAATGTCTGGACGTTTCCAATTTGGCAGCCGGGCTCTGCCAGAGAGAGATACAGAGTGTTGCCCCATTAGGAAGCAATGCTTTAGCAGAGCGCGAATGTCTGTGTGGCAGCGAATGCAGTTCCAAGGGAGAGTGAAAACCAGCTAGAGCTTTCAGTGCTGGCAGCTTTCCTGTGGGCGCAATGTCTGGACGTTTCCAATTTGGCAGCCGGGCTCTGCCAGAGAGAGATACAGAGTGTTGCCCCATTACGAAGCAATGCTTTAGCAGAGCGCGAATGTCTGTGTGGCAGCGAATGCAGTTCCAAGGGACAGTGAAAACCAGCTAGAGCTTTCAGTGCTGGCAGCTTTCCTGTGGGCGCAATGTCTGGACGTTTCCAATTTGGCAGCCGGGCTCTGCCAGAGAGAGATACAGAGTGTTGCCCCATTACGAAGCAATGCTTTAGCAGAGCGCGAATGTCTGTGTGGCAGCGAATGCAGTTCCAAGGGACAGTGAAAACCAGCTAGAGCTTTCAGTGCTGGCAGCTTTCCTGTGGGCGCAATCTCTGGACGTTTCCAATTTGGCAGCCGGGCTCTGCCAGAGAGAGATACAGAGTGTTGCCCCATTACGAAGCAATGCTTTAGCAGAGCGCGAATGTCTGTGTGGCAGCGAATGCAGTTCCAAGGGACAGTGAAAACCAGCTAGAGCTTTCAGTGCTGGCAGCTTTCCTGTGGGCGCAATCTCTGGACGTTTCCAATTTGGCAGCCGGGCTCTGCCAGAGAGAGATACAGAGTGTTGCCCCATTAGGAAGCAATGCTTTAGCAGAGCGCGAATGTCTGTGTGGCAGCGAATGCAGTTCCAAGGGACAGTGAAAACCAGCTAGAGCTTTCAGTGCTGGCAGCTTTCCTGTGGGCGCAATGTCTGGACGTTTCCAATTTGGCAGCCGGGCTCTGCCAGAGAGAGATACAGAGTGTTGCCCCATTAGGAAGCAATGCTTTAGCAGAGCGCGAATGTCTGTGTGGCAGCGAATGCAGTTCCAAGGGACAGTGAAAACCAGCTAGAGCTTTCAGTGCTGGTAGCTTTCCTGTGGGCGCAATGTCTGGACGTTTCCAATTTGGCAGCCGGGCTCTGCCAGAGAGAGATACAGAGTGTTGCCCCATTACGAAGCAATGCTTTAGCAGAGCGCGAATGTCTGTGTGGCAGCGAATGCAGTTCCAAGGGACAGTGAAAACCAGCTAGAGCTTTCAGTGCTGGCAGCTTTCCTGTGGGCGCAATGTCTGGACGTTTCCAATTTGGCAGCCGGGCTCTGCCAGAGAGAGATACAGAGTGTTGCCCCATTAGGAAGCAATGCTTTAGCAGAGCGCGAATGTCTGTGTGGCAGCGAATGCAGTTCCAAGGGACAGTGAAAACCAGCTAGAGCTTTCAGTGCTGGCAGCTTTCCTGTGGGCGCAATGTCTGGACGTTTCCAATTTGGCAGCCGGGCTCTGCCAGAGAGAGATACAGAGTGTTGCCCCATTAGGAAGCAATGCTTTAGCAGAGCGCGAATGTCTGTGTGGCAGCGAATGCAGTTCCAAGGGACAGTGAAAACCAGCTAGAGCTTTCAGTGCTGGCAGCTTTCCTGTGGGCGCAATCTCTGGACGTTTCCAATTTGGCAGCCGGGCTCTGCCACAGAGAGATAAAGAATGTTGCCCCCTTACCTAGCAATGCTATAGCTGAGCACGAATGTCTGTGTGGCAGCGAATGCAGTTCCAAGGGACAGTGAAAACCAGCTAGAGCTTTCAGTGCTGGCAGCTTTCCTGTGGGCGCAATCTCTGGACGTTTCCAATTTGGCAGCCGGGCTCTGCCAGAGAGAGATACAGAGTGTTGCCCCATTAGGAAGCAATGCTTTAGCAGAGCGCGAATGTCTGTGTGGCAGCGAATGCAGTTCCAAGGGACAGTGAAAACCAGCTAGAGCTTTCAGTGCTGGCAGCTTTCCTGTGGGTGCAATCTCTGGACGTTTCAAATTTGGCAGCCGGGCTCTGCCAGAGAGAGATACAGAGTGTTGCCCCATTACGAAGCAATGCTTTAGCAGAGCGCGAATGTCTGTGTGGCAGCGAATGCAGTTCCAAGGGACAGTGAAAACCAGCTAGAGCTTTCAGTGCTGGCAGCTTTCCTGTGGGCGCAATCTCTGGACGTTTCCAATTTGGCAGCCGGGCTCTGCCAGAGAGAGATACAGAGTGTTGCCCCATTAGGAAGCAATGCTTTAGCAGAGCGCGAATGTCTGTGTGGCAGCGAATGCAGTTCCAAGGGACAGTGAAAACCAGCTAGAGCTTTCAGTGCTGGCAGCTTTCCTGTGGGCGCAATGTCTGGACGTTTCCAATTTGGCAGCCGGGCTCTGCCAGAGAGAGATACAGAGTGTTGCCCCATTAGGAAGCAATGCTTTAGCAGAGCGCGAATGTCTGTGTGGCAGCGAATGCAGTTCCAAGGGACAGTGAAAACCAGCTAGAACTTTCAGTGCTGGCAGCTTTCCTGTGGGCGCAATGTCTGGACGTTTCCAATTTGGCAGCCGGGCTCTGCCAGAGAGAGATACAGAGTGTTGCCCCATTACGAAGCAATGCTTTAGCAGAGCGCGAATGTCTGTGTGGCAGCGAATGCAGTTCCAAGGGACAGTGAAAACCAGCTAGAGCTTTCAGTGCTGGCAGCTTTCCTGTGGGCGCAATCTCTGGACGTTTCCAATTTGGCAGCCGGGCTCTGCCAGAGAGAGATACAGAGTGTTGCCCCATTAGGAAGCAATGCTTTAGCAGAGCGCGAATGTCTGTGTGGCAGCGAATGCAGTTCCAAGGGACAGTGAAAACCAGCTAGAGCTTTCAGTGCTGGCAGCTTTCCTGTGGGCGCAATCTCTGGACGTTTCCAATTTGGCAGCCGGGCTCTGCCAGAGAGAGATACAGAGTGTTGCCCCATTAGGAAGCAATGCTTTAGCAGAGCGCGAATGTCTGTGTGGCAGCGAATGCAGTTCCAAGGGACAGTGAAAACCAGCTAGAGCTTTCAGTGCTGGCAGCTTTCCTGTGGGCGCAATCTCTGGACGTTTCCAATTTGGCAGCCGGGCTCTGCCACAGAGAGATAAAGAATGTTGCCCCCTTACCTAGCAATGCTATAGCTGAGCACGAATGTCTGTGTGGCAGCGAATGCAGTTCCAAGGGACAGTGAAAACCAGCTAGAGCTTTCAGTGCTGGCAGCTTTCCTGTGGGCGCAATCTCTGGACGTTTCCAATTTGGCAGCCGGGCTCTGCCAGAGAGAGATACAGAGTGTTGCCCCATTAGGAAGCAATGCTTTAGCAGAGCGCGAATGTCTGTGTGGCAGCGAATGCAGTTCCAAGGGACAGTGAAAACCAGCTAGAGCTTTCAGTGCTGGCAGCTTTCCTGCGGGTGCAATCTCTGGACGTTTCCAATTTGGCAGCCGGGCTCTGCCAGAGAGAGATATAGAGTGTTGCCCCATTAGGAAGCAATGCTTTAGCAGAGCGCGAATGTCTGTGTGGCAGCGAATGCAGTTCCAAGGGACAGTGAAAACCAGCTAGAGCTTTCAGTGCTGGCAGCTTTCCTGTGGGCGCAATCTCTGGACGTTTCCAATTTGGCAGCCGGGCTCTGCCAGAGAGAGATACAGAGTGTTGCCCCATTACGAAGCAATGCTTTAGCAGAGCGCGAATGTCTGTGTGGCAGCGAATGCAGTTCCAAGGGACAGTGAAAACCAGCTAGAGCTTTCAGTGCTGGCAGCTTTCCTGTGGGCGCAATCTCTGGACGTTTCCAATTTGGCAGCCGGGCTCTGCCAGAGAGAGATACAGAGTGTTGCCCCATTACGAAGCAATGCTTTAGCAGAGCGCGAATGTCTGTGTGGCAGCGAATGCAGTTCCAAGGGACAGTGAAAACCAGCTAGAGCTTTCAGTGCTGGCAGCTTTCCTGTGGGCGCAATGTCTGGACGTTTCCAATTTGGCAGCCGGGCTCTGCCAGAGAGAGATACAGAGTGTTGCCCCATTACGAAGCAATGCTTTAGCAGAGCGCGAATGTCTGTGTGGCAGCGAATGCAGTTCCAAGGGACAGTGAAAACCAGCTAGAGCTTTCAGTGCTGGCAGCTTTCCTGTGGGCGCAATCTCTGGACGTTTCCAATTTGGCAGCCGGGCTCTGCCAGAGAGAGATACAGAGTGTTGCCCCATTACGAAGCAATGCTTTAGCAGAGCGCGAATGTCTGTGTGGCAGCGAATGCAGTTCCAAGGGACAGTGAAAACCAGCTAGAGCTTTCAGTGCTGGCAGCTTTCCTGTGGGTGCAATCTCTGGAAGTTTCCAATTTGGCAGCCGGGCTCTGCCACAGAGAGATAAAGAATGTTGCCCCCTTACCTAGCAATGCTATAGCTGAGCACGAATGTCTGTGTGGCAGCGAATGCAGTTCCAAGGGACAGTGAAAACCAGCTAGAGCTTTCAGTGCTGGCAGCTTTCCTGTGGGCGCAATCTCTGGACGTTTCCAATTTGGCAGCCGGGCTCTGCCAGAGAGAGATACAGAGTGTTGCCCCATTACGAAGCAATGCTTTAGCAGAGCGCGAATGTCTGTGTGGCAGCGAATGCAGTTCCAAGGGACAGTGAAAACCAGCTAGAGCTTTCAGTGCTGGCAGCTTTCCTGTGGGTGCAATCTCTGGACGTTTCCAATTTGGCAGCCGGGCTCTGCCAGAGAGAGATACAGAGTGTTGCCCCATTACGAAGCAATGCTTTAGCAGAGCGCGAATGTCTGTGTGGCAGCGAATGCAGTTCCAAGGGACAGTGAAAACCAGCTAGAGCTTTCAGTGCTGGCAGCTTTCCTGTGGGCGCAATGTCTGGACGTTTCCAATTTGGCAGCCGGGCTCTGCCAGAGAGAGATACAGAGTGTTGCCCCATTACGAAGCAATGCTTTAGCAGAGCGCGAATGTCTGTGTGGCAGCGAATGCAGTTCCAAGGGACAGTGAAAACCAGCTAGAGCTTTCAGTGCTGGCAGCTTTCCTGTGGGCGCAATCTCTGGACGTTTCCAATTTGGCAGCCGGGCTCTGCCAGAGAGAGATACAGAGTGTTGCCCCATTAGGAAGCAATGCTTTAGCAGAGCGCGAATGTCTGTGTGGCAGCGAATGCAGTTCCAAGGGACAGTGAAAACCAGCTAGAGCTTTCAGTGCTGGCAGCTTTCCTGTGGGCGCAATCTCTGGACGTTTCCAATTTGGCAGCCGGGCTCTGCCAGAGAGAGATACAGAGTGTTGCCCCATTAGGAAGCAATGCTTTAGCAGAGCGCGAATGTCTGTGTGGCAGCGAATGCAGTTCCAAGGGACAGTGAAAACCAGCTAGAGCTTTCAGTGCTGGCAGCTTTCCTGTGGGCGCAATCTCTGGACGTTTCCAATTTGGCAGCCGGGCTCTGCCACAGAGAGATACAGAGTGTTGCCCCATTAGGAAGCAATGCTTTAGCAGAGCGCGAATGTCTGTGTGGCAGCGAATGCAGTTCCAAGGGAATGTGAAAACCAGCTAGAGCTTTCAGTGCTGGCAGCTTTCCTGTGGGCGCAATCTCTGGACGTTTCCAATTTGGCAGCCGGGCTCTGCCAGAGAGAGATACAGAGTGTTGCCCCATTACGAAGCAATGCTTTAGCAGAGCGCGAATGTCTGTGTGGCAGCGAATGCAGTTCCAAGGGAGAGTGAAAACCAGCTAGAGCTTTCAGTGCTGGCAGCTTTCCTGTGGGCGCAATGTCTGGACGTTTCCAATTTGGCAGCCGGGCTCTGCCAGAGAGAGATACAGAGTGTTGCCCCATTACGAAGCAATGCTTTAGCAGAGCGCGAATGTCTGTGTGGCAGCGAATGCAGTTCCAAGGGACAGTGAAAACCAGCTAGAGCTTTCAGTGCTGGCAGCTTTCCTGTGGGTGCAATCTCTGGACGTTTCCAATTTGGCAGCCGGGCTCTGCCAGAGAGAGATACAGAGTGTTGCCCCATTAGGAAGCAATGCTTTAGCAGAGCGCGAATGTCTGTGTGGCAGCGAATGCAGTTCCAAGGGACAGTGAAAACCAGCTAGAGCTTTCAGTGCTGGCAGCTTTCCTGTGGGCGCAATCTCTGGACGTTTCCAATTTGGCAGCCGGGCTCTGCCAGAGAGAGATACAGAGTGTTGCCCCATTAGGAAGCAATGCTTTAGCAGAGCGCGAATGTCTGTGTGGCAGCGAATGCAGTTCCAAGGGACAGTGAAAACCAGCTAGAGCTTTCAGTGCTGGCAGCTTTCCTGTGGGCGCAATCTCTGGACGTTTCCAATTTGGCAGCCGGGCTCTGCCAGAGAGAGATACAGAGTGTTGCCCCATTAGGAAGCAATGCTTTAGCAGAGCGCGAATGTCTGTGTGGCAGCGAATGCAGTTCCAAGGGACAGTGAAAACCAGCTAGAACTTTCAGTGCTGGCAGCTTTCCTGTGGGCGCAATCTCTGGACGTTTCCAATTTGGCAGCCGGGCTCTGCCAGAGAGAGATACAGAGTGTTGCCCCATTACGAAGCAATGCTTTAGCAGAGCGCGAATGTCTGTGTGGCAGCGAATGCAGTTCCAAGGGAGAGTGAAAACCAGCTAGAGCTTTCAGTGCTGGCAGCTTTCCTGTGGGCGCAATGTCTGGACGTTTCCAATTTGGCAGCCGGGCTCTGCCAGAGAGAGATACAGAGTGTTGCCCCATTACGAAGCAATGCTTTAGCAGAGCGCGAATGTCTGTGTGGCAGCGAATGCAGTTCCAAGGGACAGTGAAAACCAGCTAGAGCTTTCAGTGCTGGCAGCTTTCCTGTGGGCGCAATCTCTGGACGTTTCCAATTTGGCAGCCGGGCTCTGCCACAGAGAGATAAAGAATGTTGCCCCCTTACCTAGCAATGCTATAGCTGAGCACGAATGTCTGTGTGGCAGCGAATGCAGTTCCAAGGGACAGTGAAAACCAGCTAGAGCTTTCAGTGCTGGCAGCTTTCCTGTGGGCGCAATGTCTGGACGTTTCCAATTTGGCAGCCGGGCTCTGCCAGAGAGAGATACAGAGTGTTGCCCCATTAGGAAGCAATGCTTTAGCAGAGCGCGAATGTCTGTGTGGCAGCGAATGCAGTTCCAAGGGACAGTGAAAACCAGCTAGAGCTTTCAGTGCTGGCAGCTTTCCTGTGGGCGCAATCTCTGGACGTTTCCAATTTGGCAGCCGGGCTCTGCCAGAGAGAGATACAGAGTGTTGCCCCATTACGAAGCAATGCTTTAGCAGAGCGCGAATGTCTGTGTGGCAGCGAATGCAGTTCCAAGGGAATGTGAAAACCAGCTAGAGCTTTCAGTGCTGGCAGCTTTCCTGTGGGCGCAATCTCTGGACGTTTCCAATTTGGCAGCCGGGCTCTGCCAGAGAGAGATACAGAGTGTTGCCCCATTAGGAAGCAATGCTTTAGAAGAGCGCGAATGTCTGTGTGGCAGCGAATGCAGTTCCAAGGGACAGTGAAAACCAGCTAGAGCTTTCAGTGCTGGCAGCTTTCCTGTGGGCGCAATCTCTGGACGTTTCCAATTTGGCAGCCGGGCTCTGCCACAGAGAGATACAGAGTGTTGCCCCATTACGAAGCAATGCTTTAGCAGAGCGCGAATGTCTGTGTGGCAGCGAATGCAGTTCCAAGGGAATGTGAAAACCAGCTAGAGCTTTCAGTGCTGGCAGCTTTCCTGTGGGCGCAATCTCTGGACGTTTCCAATTTGGCAGCCGGGCTCTGCCAGAGAGAGATACAGAGTGTTGCCCCATTACGAAGCAATGCTTTAGCAGAGCGCGAATGTCTGTGTGGCAGCGAATGCAGTTCCAAGGGAGAGTGAAAACCAGCTAGAGCTTTCAGTGCTGGCAGCTTTCCTGTGGGCGCAATGTCTGGACGTTTCCAATTTGGCAGCCGGGCTCTGCCAGAGAGAGATACAGAGTGTTGCCCCATTACGAAGCAATGCTTTAGCAGAGCGCGAATGTCTGTGTGGCAGCGAATGCAGTTCCAAGGGACAGTGAAAACCAGCTAGAGCTTTCAGTGCTGGCAGCTTTCCTGTGGGTGCAATCTCTGGACGTTTCCAATTTGGCAGCCGGGCTCTGCCACAGAGAGATAAAGAATGTTGCCCCCTTACCTAGCAATGCTATAGCTGAGCACGAATGTCTGTGTGGCAGCGAATGCAGTTCCAAGGGACAGTGAAAACCAGCTAGAGCTTTCAGTGCTGGCAGCTTTCTTGTGGGCGCAATCTCTGGACGTTTCCAATTTGGCAGCCGGGCTCTGCCAGAGAGAGATACAGAGTGTTGCCCCATTACGAAGCAATGCTTTAGCAGAGCGCGAATGTCTGTGTGGCAGCGAATGCAGTTCCAAGGGACAGTGAAAACCAGCTAGAGCTTTCAGTGCTGGCAGCTTTCCTGTGGGTGCAATGTCTGGACGTTTCCAATTTGGCAGCCGGGCTCTGCCAGAGAGAGATACAGAGTGTTGCCCCATTACGAAGCAATGCTTCAGCAGAGCGCGAATGTCTGTGTGGCAGCGAATGCAGTTCCAAGGGACAGTGAAAACCAGCTAGAGCTTTCAGTGCTGGCAGCTTTCCTGTGGGCGCAATCTCTGGACGTTTCCAATTTGGCAGCCGGGCTCTGCCAGAGAGAGATACAGAGTGTTGCCCCATTACGAAGCAATGCTTTAGCAGAGCGCGAATGTCTGTGTGGCAGCGAATGCAGTTCCAAGGGACAGTGAAAACCAGCTAGAGCTTTCAGTGCTGGCAGCTTTCCTGTGGGTGCAATCTCTGGACGTTTCCAATTTGGCAGCCGGGCTCTGCCAGAGAGAGATACAGAGTGTTGCCCCATTAGGAAGCAATGCTTTAGCAGAGCGCGAATGTCTGTGTGGCAGCGAATGCAGTTCCAAGGGACAGTGAAAACCAGCTAGAGCTTTCAGTGCTGGCAGCTTTCCTGTGGGCGCAATCTCTGGACGTTTCCAATTTGGCAGCCGGGCTCTGCCAGAGAGAGATACAGAGTGTTGCCCCATTAGGAAGCAATGCTTTAGCAGAGCGCGAATGTCTGTGTGGCAGCGAATGCAGTTCCAAGGGAATGTGAAAACCAGCTAGAGCTTTCAGTGCTGGCAGCTTTCCTGTGGGCGCAATCTCTGGACGTTTCCAATTTGGCAGCCGGGCTCTGCCAGAGAGAGATACAGAGTGTTGCCCCATTACGAAGCAATGCTTTAGCAGAGCGCGAATGTCTGTGTGGCAGCGAATGCAGTTCCAAGGGACAGTGAAAACCAGCTAGAGCTTTCAGTGCTGGCAGCTTTCCTGTGGGCGCAATCTCTGGACGTTTCCAATTTGGCAGCCGGGCTCTGCCAGAGAGAGATACAGAGTGTTGCCCCATTAGGAAGCAATGCTTTAGCAGAGCGCGAATGTCTGTGTGGCAGCGAATGCAGTTCCAAGGGACAGTGAAAACCAGCTAGAGCTTTCAGTGCTGGCAGCTTTCCTGTGGGCGCAATCTCTGGACGTTTCCAATTTGGCAGCCGGGCTCTGCCACAGAGAGATAAAGAATGTTGCCCCCTTACCTAGCAATGCTATAGCTGAGCACGAATGTCTGTGTGGCAGCGAATGCAGTTCCAAGGGACAGTGAAAACCAGCTAGAGCTTTCAGTGCTGGCAGCTTTCCTGTGGGCGCAATGTCTGGACGTTTCCAATTTGGCAGCCGGGCTCTGCCAGAGAGAGATACAGAGTGTTGCCCCATTACGAAGCAATGCTTTAGCAGAGCGCGAATGTCTGTGTGGCAGCGAATGCAGTTCCAAGGGACAGTGAAAACCAGCTAGAGCTTTCAGTGCTGGCAGCTTTCCTGTGGGTGCAATCTCTGGACGTTTCCAATTTGGCAGCCGGGCTCTGCCAGAGAGAGATACAGAGTGTTGCCCCATTACGAAGCAATGCTTTAGCAGAGCGCGAATGTCTGTGTGGCAGCGAATGCAGTTCCAAGGGAATGTGAAAACCAGCTAGAGCTTTCAGTGCTGGCAGCTTTCCTGTGGGCGCAATCTCTGGACGTTTCCAATTTGGCAGCCGGGCTCTGCCAGAGAGAGATACAGAGTGTTGCCCCATTACGAAGCAATGCTTTAGCAGAGCGCGAATGTCTGTGTGGCAGCGAATGCAGTTCCAAGGGACAGTGAAAACCAGCTAGAGCTTTCAGTGCTGGCAGCTTTCCTGTGGGTGCAATCTCTGGACGTTTCCAATTTGGCAGCCGGGCTCTGCCAGAGAGAGATACAGAGTGTTGCCCCATTACGAAGCAATGCTTTAGCAGAGCGCGAATGTCTGTGTGGCAGCGAATGCAGTTCCAAGGGACAGTGAAAACCAGCTAGAGCTTTCAGTGCTGGCAGCTTTCCTGTGGGCGCAATGTCTGGACGTTTCCAATTTGGCAGCCGGGCTCTGCCAGAGAGAGATACAGAGTGTTGCCCCATTACGAAGCAATGCTTTAGCAGAGCGCGAATGTCTGTGTGGCAGCGAATGCAGTTCCAAGGGACAGTGAAAACCAGCTAGAGCTTTCAGTGCTGGCAGCTTTCCTGTGGGCGCAATCTCTGGACGTTTCCAATTTGGCAGCCGGGCTCTGCCAGAGAGAGATACAGAGTGTTGCCCCATTAGGAAGCAATGCTTTAGCAGAGAGCGAATGTCTGTGTGGCAGCGAATGCAGTTCCAAGGGACAGTGAAAACCAGCTAGAGCTTTCAGTGCTGGCAGCTTTCCTGTGGGCGCAATCTCTGGACGTTTCCAATTTGGCAGCCGGGCTCTGCCAGAGAGAGATACAGAGTGTTGCCCCATTACGAAGCAATGCTTTAGCAGAGCGCGAATGTCTGTGTGGCAGCGAATGCAGTTCCAAGGGACAGTGAAAACCAGCTAGAGCTTTCAGTGCTGGCAGCTTTCCTGTGGGCGCAATCTCTGGACGTTTCCAATTTGGCAGCCGGGCTCTGCCACAGAGAGATACAGAGTGTTGCCCCATTAGGAAGCAATGCTTTAGCAGAGCGCGAATGTCTGTGTGGCAGCGAATGCAGTTCCAAGGGAATGTGAAAACCAGCTAGAGCTTTCAGTGCTGGCAGCTTTCCTGTGGGCGCAATCTCTGGACGTTTCCAATTTGGCAGCCGGGCTCTGCCAGAGAGAGATACAGAGTGTTGCCCCATTACGAAGCAATGCTTTAGCAGAGCGCGAATGTCTGTGTGGCAGCGAATGCAGTTCCAAGGGAGAGTGAAAACCAGCTAGAGCTTTCAGTGCTGGCAGCTTTCCTGTGGGCGCAATGTCTGGACGTTTCCAATTTGGCAGCCGGGCTCTGCCAGAGAGAGATACAGAGTGTTGCCCCATTACGAAGCAATGCTTTAGCAGAGCGCGAATGTCTGTGTGGCAGCGAATGCAGTTCCAAGGGACAGTGAAAACCAGCTAGAGCTTTCAGTGCTGGCAGCTTTCCTGTGGGTGCAATCTCTGGACGTTTCCAATTTGGCAGCCGGGCTCTGCCACAGAGAGATAAAGAATGTTGCCCCCTTACCTAGCAATGCTATAGCTGAGCACGAATGTCTGTGTGGCAGCGAATGCAGTTCCAAGGGACAGTGAAAACCAGCTAGAGCTTTCAGTGCTGGCAGCTTTCCTGTGGGCGCAATCTCTGGACGTTTCCAATTTGGCAGCCGGGCTCTGCCAGAGAGAGATACAGAGTGTTGCCCCATTACGAAGCAATGCTTTAGCAGAGCGCGAATGTCTGTGTGGCAGCGAATGCAGTTCCAAGGGACAGTGAAAACCAGCTAGAGCTTTCAGTGCTGGCAGCTTTCCTGTGGGCGCAATCTCTGGACGTTTCCAATTTGGCAGCCGGGCTCTGCCAGAGAGAGATACAGAGTGTTGCCCCATTACGAAGCAATGCTTTAGCAGAGCGCGAATGTCTGTGTGGCAGCGAATGCAGTTCCAAGGGACAGTGAAAACCAGCTAGAGCTTTCAGTGCTGGCAGCTTTCCTGTGGGTGCAATCTCTGGACGTTTCCAATTTGGCAGCCGGGCTCTGCCAGAGAGAGATACAGAGTGTTGCCCCATTAGGAAGCAATGCTTTAGCAGAGCGCGAATGTCTGTGTGGCAGCGAATGCAGTTCCAAGGGAATGTGAAAACCAGCTAGAGCTTTCAGTGCTGGCAGCTTTCCTGTGGGCGCAATCTCTGGACGTTTCCAATTTGGCAGCCGGGCTCTGCCAGAGAGAGATACAGAGTGTTGCCCCATTAGGAAGCAATGCTTTAGCAGAGCGCGAATGTCTGTGTGGCAGCGAATGCAGTTCCAAGGGACAGTGAAAACCAGCTAGAGCTTTCAGTGCTGGCAGCTTTCCTGTGGGTGCAATCTCTGGACGTTTCCAATTTGGCAGCCGGGCTCTGCCACAGAGAGATAAAGAATGTTGCCCCCTTACCTAGCAATGCTATAGCTGAGCACGAATGTCTGTGTGGCAGCGAATGCAGTTCCAAGGGACAGTGAAAACCAGCTAGAGCTTTCAGTGCTGGCAGCTTTCCTGTGGGCGCAATCTCTGGACGTTTCCAATTTGGCAGCCGGGCTCTGCCAGAGAGAGATACAGAGTGTTGCCCCATTACGAAGCAATGCTTTAGCAGAGCGCGAATGTCTGTGTGGCAGCGAATGCAGTTCCAAGGGACAGTGAAAACCAGCTAGAGCTTTCAGTGCTGGCAGCTTTCCTGTGGGTGCAATCTCTGGACGTTTCCAATTTGGCAGCCGGGCTCTGCCAGAGAGAGATACAGAGTGTTGCCCCATTACGAAGCAATGCTTTAGCAGAGCGCGAATGTCTGTGTGGCAGCGAATGCAGTTCCAAGGGACAGTAAAAACCAGCTAGAGCTTTCAGTGCTGGCAGCTTTCCTGTGGGCGCAATGTCTGGACGTTTCCAATTTGGCAGCCGGGCTCTGCCAGAGAGAGATACAGAGTGTTGCCCCATTACGAAGCAATGCTTTAGCAGAGCGCGAATGTCTGTGTGGCAGCGAATGCAGTTCCAAGGGACAGTGAAAACCAGCTAGAGCTTTCAGTGCTGGCAGCTTTCCTGTGGGCGCAATCTCTGGACGTTTCCAATTTGGCAGCCGGGCTCTGCCAGAGAGAGATACAGAGTGTTGCCCCATTAGGAAGCAATGCTTTAGCAGAGCGCGAATGTCTGTGTGGCAGCGAATGCAGTTCCAAGGGACAGTGAAAACCAGCTAGAGCTTTCAGTGCTGGCAGCTTTCCTGTGGGCGCAATCTCTGGACGTTTCCAATTTGGCAGCCGGGCTCTGCCACAGAGAGATACAGAGTGTTGCCCCATTAGGAAGCAATGCTTTAGCAGAGCGCGAATGTCTGTGTGGCAGCGAATGCAGTTCCAAGGGAATGTGAAAACCAGCTAGAGCTTTCAGTGCTGGCAGCTTTCCTGTGGGCGCAATCTCTGGACGTTTCCAATTTGGCAGCCGGGCTCTGCCAGAGAGAGATACAGAGTGTTGCCCCATTACGAAGCAATGCTTTAGCAGAGCGCGAATGTCTGTGTGGCAGCGAATGCAGTTCCAAGGGAGAGTGAAAACCAGCTAGAGCTTTCAGTGCTGGCAGCTTTCCTGTGGGCGCAATGTCTGGACGTTTCCAATTTGGCAGCCGGGCTCTGCCAGAGAGAGATACAGAGTGTTGCCCCATTACGAAGCAATGCTTTAGCAGAGCGCGAATGTCTGTGTGGCAGCGAATGCAGTTCCAAGGGACAGTGAAAACCAGCTAGAGCTTTCAGTGCTGGCAGCTTTCCTGTGGGTGCAATCTCTGGACGTTTCCAATTTGGCAGCCGGGCTCTGCCACAGAGAGATAAAGAATGTTGCCCCCTTACCTAGCAATGCTATAGCTGAGCACGAATGTCTGTGTGGCAGCGAATGCAGTTCCAAGGGACAGTGAAAACCAGCTAGAGCTTTCAGTGCTGGCAGCTTTCCTGTGGGCGCAATCTCTGGACGTTTCCAATTTGGCAGCCGGGCTCTGCCAGAGAGAGATACAGAGTGTTGCCCCATTAGGAAGCAATGCTTTAGCAGAGCGCGAATGTCTGTGTGGCAGCGAATGCAGTTCCAAGGGACAGTGAAAACCAGCTAGAGCTTTCAGTGCTGGCAGCTTTCCTGTGGGCGCAATCTCTGGACGTTTCCAATTTGGCAGCCGGGCTCTGCCAGAGAGAGATACAGAGTGTTGCCCCATTACGAAGCAATGCTTTAGCAGAGCGCGAATGTCTGTGTGGCAGCGAATGCAGTTCCAAGGGACAGTGAAAACCAGCTAGAGCTTTCAGTGCTGGCAGCTTTCCTGTGGGTGCAATCTCTGGACGTTTCCAATTTGGCAGCCGGGCTCTGCCAGAGAGAGATACAGAGTGTTGCCCCATTAGGAAGCAATGCTTTAGCAGAGCGCGAATGTCTGTGTGGCAGCGAATGCAGTTCCAAGGGACAGTGAAAACCAGCTAGAGCTTTCAGTGCTGGCAGCTTTCCTGTGGGCGCAATCTCTGGACGTTTCCAATTTGGCAGCCGGGCTCTGCCAGAGAGAGATACAGAGTGTTGCCCCATTAGGAAGCAATGCTTTAGCAGAGCGCGAATGTCTGTGTGGCAGCGAATGCAGTTCCAAGGGACAGTGAAAACCAGCTAGAGCTTTCAGTGCTGGCAGCTTTCCTGTGGGCGCAATCTCTGGACGTTTCCAATTTGGCAGCCGGGCTCTGCCAGAGAGAGATACAGAGTGTTGCCCCATTAGGAAGCAATGCTTTAGCAGAGCGCGAATGTCTGTGTGGCAGCGAATGCAGTTCCAAGGGACAGTGAAAACCAGCTAGAACTTTCAGTGCTGGCAGCTTTCCTGTGGGCGCAATCTCTGGACGTTTCCAATTTGGCAGCCGGGCTCTGCCAGAGAGAGATACAGAGTGTTGCCCCATTACGAAGCAATGCTTTAGCAGAGCGCGAATGTCTGTGTGGCAGCGAATGCAGTTCCAAGGGAGAGTGAAAACCAGCTAGAGCTTTCAGTGCTGGCAGCTTTCCTGTGGGCGCAATGTCTGGACGTTTCCAATTTGGCAGCCGGGCTCTGCCAGAGAGAGATACAGAGTGTTGCCCCATTACGAAGCAATGCTTTAGCAGAGCGCGAATGTCTGTGTGACAGCGAATGCAGTTCCAAGGGACAGTGAAAACCAGCTAGAGCTTTCAGTGCTGGCAGCTTTCCTGTGGGCGCAATCTCTGGACGTTTCCAATTTGGCAGCCGGGCTCTGCCACAGAGAGATAAAGAATGTTGCCCCCTTACCTAGCAATGCTATAGCTGAGCACGAATGTCTGTGTGGCAGCGAATGCAGTTCCAAGGGACAGTGAAAACCAGCTAGAGCTTTCAGTGCTGGCAGCTTTCCTGTGGGCGCAATGTCTGGACGTTTCCAATTTGGCAGCCGGGCTCTGCCAGAGAGAGATACAGAGTGTTGCCCCATTACGAAGCAATGCTTTAGCAGAGCGCGAATGTCTGTGTGGCAGCGAATGCAGTTCCAAGGGACAGTGAAAACCAGCTAGAGCTTTCAGTGCTGGCAGCTTTCCTGTGGGTGCAATCTCTGGACGTTTCCAATTTGGCAGCCGGGCTCTGCCAGAGAGAGATACAGAGTGTTGCCCCATTACGAAGCAATGCTTTAGCAGAGCGCGAATGTCTGTGTGGCAGCGAATGCAGTTCCAAGGGAATGTGAAAACCAGCTAGAGCTTTCAGTGCTGGCAGCTTTCCTGTGGGCGCAATCTCTGGACGTTTCCAATTTGGCAGCCGGGCTCTGCCAGAGAGAGATACAGAGTGTTGCCCCATTACGAAGCAATGCTTTAGCAGAGCGCGAATGTCTGTGTGGCAGCGAATGCAGTTCCAAGGGACAGTGAAAACCAGCTAGAGCTTTCAGTGCTGGCAGCTTTCCTGTGGGCGCAATCTCTGGACGTTTCCAATTTGGCAGCCGGGCTCTGCCAGAGAGAGATACAGAGTGTTGCCCCATTACGAAGCAATGCTTTAGCAGAGCGCGAATGTCTGTGTGGCAGCGAATGCAGTTCCAAGGGACAGTGAAAACCAGCTAGAGCTTTCAGTGCTGGCAGCTTTCCTGTGGGCGCAATGTCTGGACGTTTCCAATTTGGCAGCCGGGCTCTGCCAGAGAGAGATACAGAGTGTTGCCCCATTACGAAGCAATGCTTTAGCAGAGCGTGAATGTCTGTGTGGCAGCGAATGCAGTTCCAAGGGACAGTGAAAACCAGCTAGAGCTTTCAGTGCTGGCAGCTTTCCTGTGGGCGCAATCTCTGGACGTTTCCAATTTGGCAGCCGGGCTCTGCCACAGAGAGATACAGAGTGTTGCCCCATTACGAAGCAATGCTTTAGCAGAGCGCGAATGTCTGTGTGGCAGCGAATGCAGTTCCAAGGGACAGTGAAAACCAGCTAGAACTTTCAGTGCTGGCAGCTTTCCTGTGGGCGCAATCTCTGGACGTTTCCAATTTGGCAGCCGGGCTCTGCCAGAGAGAGATACAGAGTGTTGCCCCATTACGAAGCAATGCTTTAGCAGAGCGCGAATGTCTGTGTGGCAGCGAATGCAGTTCCAAGGGAGAGTGAAAACCAGCTAGAGCTTTCAGTGCTGGCAGCTTTCCTGTGGGCGCAATGTCTGGACGTTTCCAATTTGGCAGCCGGGCTCTGCCAGAGAGAGATACAGAGTGTTGCCCCATTACGAAGCAATGCTTTAGCAGAGCGCGAATGTCTGTGTGGCAGCGAATGCAGTTCCAAGGGACAGTGAAAACCAGCTAGAGCTTTCAGTGCTGGCAGCTTTCCTGTGGGCGCAATCTCTGGACGTTTCCAATTTGGCAGCCGGGCTCTGCCACAGAGAGATAAAGAATGTTGCCCCCTTACCTAGCAATGCTATAGCTGAGCACGAATGTCTGTGTGGCAGCGAATGCAGTTCCAAGGGACAGTGAAAACCAGCTAGAGCTTTCAGTGCTGGCAGCTTTCCTGTGGGCGCAATGTCTGGACGTTTCCAATTTGGCAGCCGGGCTCTGCCAGAGAGAGATACAGAGTGTTGCCCCATTACGAAGCAATGCTTTAGCAGAGCGCGAATGTCTGTGTGGCAGCGAATGCAGTTCCAAGGGACAGTGAAAACCAGCTAGAGCTTTCAGTGCTGGCAGCTTTCCTGTGGGTGCAATCTCTGGACGTTTCCAATTTGGCAGCCGGGCTCTGCCAGAGAGAGATACAGAGTGTTGCCCCATTACGAAGCAATGCTTTAGCAGAGCGCGAATGTCTGTGTGGCAGCGAATGCAGTTCCAAGGGAATGTGAAAACCAGCTAGAGCTTTCAGTGCTGGCAGCTTTCCTGTGGGCGCAATCTCTGGACGTTTCCAATTTGGCAGCCGGGCTCTGCCAGAGAGAGATACAGAGTGTTGCCCCATTAGGAAGCAATGCTTTAGCAGAGCGCGAATGTCTGTCTGGCAGCGAATGCAGTTCCAAGGGACAGTGAAAACCAGCTAGAGCTTTCAGTGCTGGCAGCTTTCCTGTGGGTGCAATCTCTGGACGTTTCCAATTTGGCAGCCGGGCTCTGCCACAGAGAGATAAAGAATGTTGCCCCCTTACCTAGCAATGCTATAGCTGAGCACGAATGTCTGTGTGGCAGCGAATGCAGTTCCAAGGGACAGTGAAAACCAGCTAGAGCTTTCAGTGCTGGCAGCTTTCCTGTGGGCGCAATCTCTGGACGTTTCCAATTTGGCAGCCGGGCTCTGCCAGAGAGAGATACAGAGTGTTGCCCCATTACGAAGCAATGCTTTAGCAGAGCGCGAATGTCTGTGTGGCAGCGAATGCAGTTCCAAGGGACAGTGAAAACCAGCTAGAGCTTTCAGTGCTGGCAGCTTTCCTGTGGGTGCAATCTCTGGACGTTTCCAATTTGGCAGCCGGGCTCTGCCAGAGAGAGATACAGAGTGTTGCCCCATTACGAAGCAATGCTTTAGCAGAGCGCGAATGTCTGTGTGGCAGCGAATGCAGTTCCAAGGGACAGTGAAAACCAGCTAGAGCTTTCAGTGCTGGCAGCTTTCCTGTGGGCGCAATGTCTGGACGTTTCCAATTTGGCAGCCGGGCTCTGCCAGAGAGAGATACAGAGTGTTGCCCCATTACGAAGCAATGCTTTAGCAGAGCGCGAATGTCTGTGTGGCAGCGAATGCAGTTCCAAGGGAATGTGAAAACCAGCTAGAGCTTTCAGTGCTGGCAGCTTTCCTGTGGGCGCAATCTCTGGACGTTTCCAATTTGGCAGCCGGGCTCTGCCAGAGAGAGATACAGAGTGTTGCCCCATTAGGAAGCAATGCTTTAGCAGAGCGCGAATGTCTGTGTGGCAGCGAATGCAGTTCCAAGGGACAGTGAAAACCAGCTAGAGCTTTCAGTGCTGGCAGCTTTCCTGTGGGTGCAATCTCTGGACGTTTCCAATTTGGCAGCCGGGCTCTGCCACAGAGAGATAAAGAATGTTGCCCCCTTACCTAGCAATGCTATAGCTGAGCACGAATGTCTGTGTGGCAGCGAATGCAGTTCCAAGGGACAGTGAAAACCAGCTAGAGCTTTCAGTGCTGGCAGCTTTCCTGTGGGCGCAATCTCTGGACGTTTCCAATTTGGCAGCCGGGCTCTGCCAGAGAGAGATACAGAGTGTTGCCCCATTACGAAGCAATGCTTTAGCAGAGCGCGAATGTCTGTGTGGCAGCGAATGCAGTTCCAAGGGACAGTGAAAACCAGCTAGAGCTTTCAGTGCTGGCAGCTTTCCTGTGGGTGCAATCTCTGGACGTTTCCAATTTGGCAGCCGGGCTCTGCCAGAGAGAGATACAGAGTGTTGCCCCATTACGAAGCAATGCTTTAGCAGAGCGCGAATGTCTGTGTGGCAGCGAATGCAGTTCCAAGGGACAGTGAAAACCAGCTAGAGCTTTCAGTGCTGGCAGCTTTCCTGTGGGCGCAATGTCTGGACGTTTCCAATTTGGCAGCCGGGCTCTGCCAGAGAGAGATACAGAGTGTTGCCCCATTACGAAGCAATGCTTTAGCAGAGCGCGAATGTCTGTGTGGCAGCGAATGCAGTTCCAAGGGAATGTGAAAACCAGCTAGAGCTTTCAGTGCTGGCAGCTTTCCTGTGGGCGCAATCTCTGGACGTTTCCAATTTGGCAGCCGGGCTCTGCCAGAGAGAGATACAGAGTGTTGCCCCATTACGAAGCAATGCTTTAGCAGAGCGCGAATGTCTGTGTGGCAGCGAATGCAGTTCCAAGGGACAGTGAAAACCAGCTAGAGCTTTCAGTGCTGGCAGCTTTCCTGTGGGCGCAATGTCTGGACGTTTCCAATTTGGCAGCCGGGCTCTGCCAGAGAGAGATACAGAGTGTTGCCCCATTACGAAGCAATGCTTTAGCAGAGCGCGAATGTCTGTGTGGCAGCGAATGCAGTTCCAAGGGACAGTGAAAACCAGCTAGAGCTTTCAGTGCTGGCAGCTTTCCTGTGGGTGCAATCTCTGGACGTTTCCAATTTGGCAGCCGGGCTCTGCCACAGAGAGATAAAGAATGTTGCCCCCTTACCTAGCAATGCTATAGCTGAGCACGAATGTCTGTGTGGCAGCGAATGCAGTTCCAAGGGACAGTGAAAACCAGCTAGAGCTTTCAGTGCTGGCAGCTTTCCTGTGGGCGCAATCTCTGGACGTTTCCAATTTGGCAGCCGGGCTCTGCCAGAGAGAGATACAGAGTGTTGCCCCATTACGAAGCAATGCTTTAGCAGAGCGCGAATGTCTGTGTGGCAGCGAATGCAGTTCCAAGGGACAGTGAAAACCAGCTAGAGCTTTCAGTGCTGGCAGCTTTCCTGTGGGCGCAATGTCTGGACGTTTCCAATTTGGCAGCCGGGCTCTGCCAGAGAGAGATACAGAGTGTTGCCCCATTACGAAGCAATGCTTTAGCAGAGCGCGAATGTCTGTGTGGCAGCGAATGCAGTTCCAAGGGACAGTGAAAACCAGCTAGAGCTTTCAGTGCTGGCAGCTTTCCTGTGGGTGCAATCTCTGGACGTTTCCAATTTGGCAGCCGGGCTCTGCCAGAGAGAGATACAGAGTGTTGCCCCATTAGGAAGCAATGCTTTAGCAGAGCGCGAATGTCTGTGTGGCAGCGAATGCAGTTCCAAGGGACAGTGAAAACCAGCTAGAGCTTTCAGTGCTGGCAGCTTTCCTGTGGGCGCAATCTCTGGACGTTTCCAATTTGGCAGCCGGGCTCTGCCAGAGAGAGATACAGAGTGTTGCCCCATTAGGAAGCAATGCTTTAGCAGAGCGCGAATGTCTGTGTGGCAGCGAATGCAGTTCCAAGGGACAGTGAAAACCAGCTAGAACTTTCAGTGCTGGCAGCTTTCCTGTGGGCGCAATCTCTGGACGTTTCCAATTTGGCAGCCGGGCTCTGCCAGAGAGAGATACAGAGTGTTGCCCCATTACGAAGCAATGCTTTAGCAGAGCGCGAATGTCTGTGTGGCAGCGAATGCAGTTCCAAGGGACAGTGAAAACCAGCTAGAGCTTTCAGTGCTGGCAGCTTTCCTGTGGGCGCAATGTCTGGACGTTTCCAATTTGGCAGCCGGGCTCTGCCAGAGAGAGATACAGAGTGTTGCCCCATTACGAAGCAATGCTTTAGCAGAGCGCGAATGTCTGTGTGACAGCGAATGCAGTTCCAAGGGACAGTGAAAACCAGCTAGAGCTTTCAGTGCTGGCAGCTTTCCTGTGGGCGCAATCTCTGGACGTTTCCAATTTGGCAGCCGGGCTCTGCCAGAGAGAGATACAGAGTGTTGCCCCATTAGGAAGCAATGCTTTAGCAGAGCGCGAATGTCTGTGTGGCAGCGAATGCAGTTCCAAGGGACAGTGAAAACCAGCTAGAGCTTTCAGTGCTGGCAGCTTTCCTGTGGGCGCAATCTCTGGACGTTTCCAATTTGGCAGCCGGGCTCTGCCAGAGAGAGATACAGAGTGTTGCCCCATTACGAAGCAATGCTTTAGCAGAGCGCCAATGTCTGTGTGGCAGCGAATGCAGTTCCAAGGGACAGTGAAAACCAGCTAGAACTTTCAGTGCTGGCAGCTTTCCTGTGGGCGCAATCTCTGGACGTTTCCAATTTGGCAGCCGGGCTCTGCCAGAGAGAGATACAGAGTGTTGCCCCATTACGAAGCAATGCTTTAGCAGAGCGCGAATGTCTGTGTGGCAGCGAATGCAGTTCCAAGGGACAGTGAAAACCAGCTAGAGCTTTCAGTGCTGGCAGCTTTCCTGTGGGCGCAATGTCTGGACGTTTCCAATTTGGCAGCCGGGCTCTGCCAGAGAGAGATACAGAGTGTTGCCCCATTACGAAGCAATGCTTTAGCAGAGCGCGAATGTCTGTGTGACAGCGAATGCAGTTCCAAGGGACAGTGAAAACCAGCTAGAGCTTTCAGTGCTGCCAGCTTTCCTGTGGGCGCAATCTCTGGACGTTTCCAATTTGGCAGCCGGGCTCTGCCACAGAGAGATAAAGAATGTTGCCCCCTTACCTAGCAATGCTATAGCTGAGCACGAATGTCTGTGTGGCAGCGAATGCAGTTCCAAGGGACAGTGAAAACCAGCTAGAGCTTTCAGTGCTGGCAGCTTTCCTGTGGGCGCAATGTCTGGACGTTTCCAATTTGGCAGCCGGGCTCTGCCAGAGAGAGATACAGAGTGTTGCCCCATTACGAAGCAATGCTTTAGCAGAGCGCGAATGTCTGTGTGGCAGCGAATGCAGTTCCAAGGGACAGTGAAAACCAGCTAGAGCTTTCAGTGCTGGCAGCTTTCCTGTGGGTGCAATCTCTGGACGTTTCCAATTTGGCAGCCGGGCTCTGCCAGAGAGAGATACAGAGTGTTGCCCCATTACGAAGCAATGCTTTAGCAGAGCGCGAATGTCTGTGTGGCAGCGAATGCAGTTCCAAGGGAATGTGAAAACCAGCTAGAGCTTTCAGTGCTGGCAGCTTTCCTGTGGGCGCAATCTCTGGACGTTTCCAATTTGGCAGCCGGGCTCTGCCAGAGAGAGATACAGAGTGTTGCCCCTTTAGGAAGCAATGCTTTAGCAGAGCGCGAATGTCTGTGTGGCAGCGAATGCAGTTCCAAGGGACAGTGAAAACCAGCTAGAGCTTTCAGTGCTGGCAGCTTTCCTGTGGGTGCAATCTCTGGACGTTTCCAATTTGGCAGCCGGGCTCTGCCACAGAGAGATAAAGAATGTTGCCCCCTTACCTAGCAATGCTATAGCTGAGCACGAATGTCTGTGTGGCAGCGAATGCAGTTCCAAGGGACAGTGAAAACCAGCTAGAGCTTTCAGTGCTGGCAGCTTTCCTGTGGGCGCAATCTCTGGACGTTTCCAATTTGGCAGCCGGGCTCTGCCAGAGAGAGATACAGAGTGTTGCCCCATTACGAAGCAATGCTTTAGCAGAGCGCGAATGTCTGTGTGGCAGCGAATGCAGTTCCAAGGGAGAGTGAAAACCAGCTAGAGCTTTCAGTGCTGGCAGCTTTCCTGTGGGCGCAATGTCTGGACGTTTCCAATTTGGCAGCCGGGCTCTGCCAGAGAGAGATACAGAGTGTTGCCCCATTACGAAGCAATGCTTTAGCAGAGCGCGAATGTCTGTGTGGCAGCGAATGCAGTTCCAAGGGACAGTGAAAACCAGCTAGAGCTTTCAGTGCTGGCAGCTTTCCTGTGGGCGCAATCTCTGGACGTTTCCAATTTGGCAGCCGGGCTCTGCCACAGAGAGATAAAGAATGTTGACCCCTTACCTAGCAATGCTATAGCTGAGCACGAATGTCTGTGTGGCAGCGAATGCAGTTCCAAGGGACAGTGAAAACCAGCTAGAGCTTTCAGTGCTGGCAGCTTTCCTGTGGGCGCAATGTCTGGACGTTTCCAATTTGGCAGCCGGGCTCTGCCAGAGAGAGATACAGAGTGTTGCCCCATTACGAAGCAATGCTTTAGCAGAGCGCGAATGTCTGTGTGGCAGCGAATGCAGTTCCAAGGGACAGTGAAAACCAGCTAGAGCTTTCAGTGCTGGCAGCTTTCCTGTGGGTGCAATCTCTGGACGTTTCCAATTTGGCAGCCGGGCTCTGCCAGAGAGAGATACAGAGTGTTGCCCCATTACGAAGCAATGCTTTAGCAGAGCGCGAATGTCTGTGTGGCAGCGAATGCAGTTCCAAGGGAATGTGAAAACCAGCTAGAGCTTTCAGTGCTGGCAGCTTTCCTGTGGGCGCAATCTCTGGACGTTTCCAATTTGGCAGCCGGGCTCTGCCAGAGAGAGATACAGAGTGTTGCCCCTTTAGGAAGCAATGCTTTAGCAGAGCGCGAATGTCTGTGTGGCAGCGAATGCAGTTCCAAGGGACAGTGAAAACCAGCTAGAGCTTTCAGTGCTGGCAGCTTTCCTGTGGGTGCAATCTCTGGACGTTTCCAATTTGGCAGCCGGGCTCTGCCACAGAGAGATAAAGAATGTTGCCCCCTTACCTAGCAATGCTATAGCTGAGCACGAATGTCTGTGTGGCAGCGAATGCAGTTCCAAGGGACAGTGAAAACCAGCTAGAGCTTTCAGTGCTGGCAGCTTTCCTGTGGGCGCAATCTCTGGACGTTTCCAATTTGGCAGCCGGGCTCTGCCAGAGAGAGATACAGAGTGTTGCCCCATTACGAAGCAATGCTTTAGCAGAGCGCGAATGTCTGTGTGGCAGCGAATGCAGTTCCAAGGGACAGTGAAAACCAGCTAGAGCTTTCAGTGCTGGCAGCTTTCCTGTGGGTGCAATCTCTGGACGTTTCCAATTTGGCAGCCGGGCTCTGCCAGAGAGAGATACAGAGTGTTGCCCCATTACGAAGCAATGCTTTAGCAGAGCGCGAATGTCTGTGTGGCAGCGAATGCAGTTCCAAGGGACAGTGAAAACCAGCTAGAGCTTTCAGTGCTGGCAGCTTTCCTGTGGGCGCAATGTCTGGACGTTTCCAATTTGGCAGCCGGGCTCTGCCAGAGAGAGATACAGAGTGTTGCCCCATTACGAAGCAATGCTTTAGCAGAGCGCGAATGTCTGTGTGGCAGCGAATGCAGTTCCAAGGGACAGTGAAAACCAGCTAGAGCTTTCAGTGCTGGCAGCTTTCCTGTGGGCGCAATCTCTGGACGTTTCCAATTTGGCAGCCGGGCTCTGCCAGAGAGAGATACAGAGTGTTGCCCCATTACGAAGCAATGCTTTAGCAGAGCGCGAATGTCTGTGTGGCAGCGAATGCAGTTCCAAGGGAGAGTGAAAACCAGCTAGAGCTTTCAGTGCTGGCAGCTTTCCTGTGGGCGCAATGTCTGGACGTTTCCAATTTGGCAGCCGGGCTCTGCCAGAGAGAGATACAGAGTGTTGCCCCATTACGAAGCAATGCTTTAGCAGAGCGCGAATGTCTGTGTGGCAGCGAATGCAGTTCCAAGGGACAGTGAAAACCAGCTAGAGCTTTCAGTGCTGGCAGCTTTCCTGTGGGTGCAATCTCTGGACGTTTCCAATTTGGCAGCCGGGCTCTGCCACAGAGAGATAAAGAATGTTGCCCCCTTACCTAGCAATGCTATAGCTGAGCACGAATGTCTGTGTGGCAGCGAATGCAGTTCCAAGGGACAGTGAAAACCAGCTAGAGCTTTCAGTGCTGGCAGCTTTCCTGTGGGCGCAATCTCTGGACGTTTCCAATTTGGCAGCCGGGCTCTGCCAGAGAGAGATACAGAGTGTTGCCCCATTAGGAAGCAATGCTTTAGCAGAGCGCGAATGTCTGTGTGGCAGCGAATGCAGTTCCAAGGGACAGTGAAAACCAGCTAGAGCTTTCAGTGCTGGCAGCTTTCCTGTGGGCGCAATGTCTGGACGTTTCCAATTTGGCAGCCGGGCTCTGCCAGAGAGAGATACAGAGTGTTGCCCCATTACGAAGCAATGCTTTAGCAGAGCGCGAATGTCTGTGTGGCAGCGAATGCAGTTCCAAGGGACAGTGAAAACCAGCTAGAGCTTTCAGTGCTGGCAGCTTTCCTGTGGGTGCAATCTCTGGACGTTTCCAATTTGGCAGCCGGGCTCTGCCAGAGAGAGATACAGAGTGTTGCCCCATTAGGAAGCAATGCTTTAGCAGAGCGCGAATGTCTGTGTGGCAGCGAATGCAGTTCCAAGGGACAGTGAAAACCAGCTAGAGCTTTCAGTGCTGGCAGCTTTCCTGTGGGCGCAATCTCTGGACGTTTCCAATTTGGCAGCCGGGCTCTGCCAGAGAGAGATACAGAGTGTTGCCCCATTAGGAAGCAATGCTTTAGCAGAGCGCGAATGTCTGTGTGGCAGCGAATGCAGTTCCAAGGGACAGTGAAAACCAGCTAGAACTTTCAGTGCTGGCAGCTTTCCTGTGGGCGCAATGTCTGGACGTTTCCAATTTGGCAGCCGGGCTCTGCCAGAGAGAGATACAGAGTGTTGCCCCATTACGAAGCAATGCTTTAGCAGAGCGCGAATGTCTGTGTGGCAGCGAATGCAGTTCCAAGGGAGAGTGAAAACCAGCTAGAGCTTTCAGTGCTGGCAGCTTTCCTGTGGGCGCAATGTCTGGACGTTTCCAATTTGGCAGCCGGGCTCTGCCAGAGAGAGATACAGAGTGTTGCCCCATTACGAAGCAATGCTTTAGCAGAGCGCGAATGTCTGTGTGACAGCGAATGCAGTTCCAAGGGACAGTGAAAACCAGCTAGAGCTTTCAGTGCTGGCAGCTTTCCTGTGGGCGCAATCTCTGGACGTTTCCAATTTGGCAGCCGGGCTCTGCCACAGAGAGATAAAGAATGTTGCCCCCTTACCTAGCAATGCTATAGCTGAGCACGAATGTCTGTGTGGCAGCGAATGCAGTTCCAAGGGACAGTGAAAACCAGCTAGAGCTTTCAGTGCTGGCAGCTTTCCTGTGGGCGCAATGTCTGGACGTTTCCAATTTGGCAGCCGGGCTCTGCCAGAGAGAGATACAGAGTGTTGCCCCATTACGAAGCAATGCTTTAGCAGAGCGCGAATGTCTGTGTGGCAGCGAATGCAGTTCCAAGGGACAGTGAAAACCAGCTAGAGCTTTCAGTGCTGGCAGCTTTCCTGTGGGTGCAATCTCTGGACGTTTCCAATTTGGCAGCCGGGCTCTGCCAGAGAGAGATACAGAGTGTTGCCCCATTACGAAGCAATGCTTTAGCAGAGCGCGAATGTCTGTGTGGCAGCGAATGCAGTTCCAAGGGAATGTGAAAACCAGCTAGAGCTTTCAGTGCTGGCAGCTTTCCTGTGGGCGCAATCTCTGGACGTTTCCAATTTGGCAGCCGGGCTCTGCCAGAGAGAGATACAGAGTGTTGCCCCATTACGAAGCAATGCTTTAGCAGAGCGCGAATGTCTGTGTGGCAGCGAATGCAGTTCCAAGGGACAGTGAAAACCAGCTAGAGCTTTCAGTGCTGGCAGCTTTCCTGTGGGCGCAATCTCTGGACGTTTCCAATTTGGCAGCCGGGCTCTGCCAGAGAGAGATACAGAGTGTTGCCCCATTACGAAGCAATGCTTTAGCAGAGCGCGAATGTCTGTGTGGCAGCGAATGCAGTTCCAAGGGAGAGTGAAAACCAGCTAGAGCTTTCAGTGCTGGCAGCTTTCCTGTGGGCGCAATGTCTGGACGTTTCCAATTTGGCAGCCGGGCTCTGCCAGAGAGAGATACAGAGTGTTGCCCCATTACGAAGCAATGCTTTAGCAGAGCGCGAATGTCTGTGTGGCAGCGAATGCAGTTCCAAGGGACAGTGAAAACCAGCTAGAGCTTTCAGTGCTGGCAGCTTTCCTGTGGGTGCAATCTCTGGACGTTTCCAATTTGGCAGCCGGGCTCTGCCACAGAGAGATAAAGAATGTTGCCCCCTTACCTAGCAATGCTATAGCTGAGCACGAATGTCTGTGTGGCAGCGAATGCAGTTCCAAGGGACAGTGAAAACCAGCTAGAGCTTTCAGTGCTGGCAGCTTTCCTGTGGGCGCAATCTCTGGACGTTTCCAATTTGGCAGCCGGGCTCTGCCAGAGAGAGATACAGAGTGTTGCCCCATTAGGAAGCAATGCTTTAGCAGAGCGCGAATGTCTGTGTGGCAGCGAATGCAGTTCCAAGGGACAGTGAAAACCAGCTAGAGCTTTCAGTGCTGGCAGCTTTCCTGTGGGCGCAATGTCTGGACGTTTCCAATTTGGCAGCCGGGCTCTGCCAGAGAGAGATACAGAGTGTTGCCCCATTACGAAGCAATGCTTTAGCAGAGCGCGAATGTCTGTGTGGCAGCGAATGCAGTTCCAAGGGACAGTGAAAACCAGCTAGAGCTTTCAGTGCTGGCAGCTTTCCTGTGGGTGCAATCTCTGGACGTTTCCAATTTGGCAGCCGGGCTCTGCCAGAGAGAGATACAGAGTGTTGCCCCATTAGGAAGCAATGCTTTAGCAGAGCGCGAATGTCTGTGTGGCAGCGAATGCAGTTCCAAGGGACAGTGAAAACCAGCTAGAGCTTTCAGTGCTGGCAGCTTTCCTGTGGGCGCAATCTCTGGACGTTTCCAATTTGGCAGCCGGGCTCTGCCAGAGAGAGATACAGAGTGTTGCCCCATTAGGAAGCAATGCTTTAGCAGAGCGCGAATGTCTGTGTGGCAGCGAATGCAGTTCCAAGGGACAGTGAAAACCAGCTAGAACTTTCAGTGCTGGCAGCTTTCCTGTGGGCGCAATGTCTGGACGTTTCCAATTTGGCAGCCGGGCTCTGCCAGAGAGAGATACAGAGTGTTGCCCCATTACGAAGCAATGCTTTAGCAGAGCGCGAATGTCTGTGTGGCAGCGAATGCAGTTCCAAGGGAGAGTGAAAACCAGCTAGAGCTTTCAGTGCTGGCAGCTTTCCTGTGGGCGCAATGTCTGGACGTTTCCAATTTGGCAGCCGGGCTCTGCCAGAGAGAGATACAGAGTGTTGCCCCATTACGAAGCAATGCTTTAGCAGAGCGCGAATGTCTGTGTGACAGCGAATGCAGTTCCAAGGGACAGTGAAAACCAGCTAGAGCTTTCAGTGCTGGCAGCTTTCCTGTGGGCGCAATCTCTGGACGTTTCCAATTTGGCAGCCGGGCTCTGCCACAGAGAGATAAAGAATGTTGCCCCCTTACCTAGCAATGCTATAGCTGAGCACGAATGTCTGTGTGGCAGCGAATGCAGTTCCAAGGGACAGTGAAAACCAGCTAGAGCTTTCAGTGCTGGCAGCTTTCCTGTGGGCGCAATGTCTGGACGTTTCCAATTTGGCAGCCGGGCTCTGCCAGAGAGAGATACAGAGTGTTGCCCCATTACGAAGCAATGCTTTAGCAGAGCGCGAATGTCTGTGTGGCAGCGAATGCAGTTCCAAGGGACAGTGAAAACCAGCTAGAGCTTTCAGTGCTGGCAGCTTTCCTGTGGGTGCAATCTCTGGACGTTTCCAATTTGGCAGCCGGGCTCTGCCAGAGAGAGATACAGAGTGTTGCCCCATTAGGAAGCAATGCTTTAGCAGAGCGCGAATGTCTGTGTGGCAGCGAATGCAGTTCCAAGGGAATGTGAAAACCAGCTAGAGCTTTCAGTGCTGGCAGCTTTCCTGTGGGCGCAATCTCTGGACGTTTCCAATTTGGCAGCCGGGCTCTGCCAGAGAGAGATACAGAGTGTTGCCCCATTACGAAGCAATGCTTTAGCAGAGCGCGAATGTCTGTGTGGCAGCGAATGCAGTTCCAAGGGACAGTGAAAACCAGCTAGAGCTTTCAGTGCTGGCAGCTTTCCTGTGGGCGCAATCTCTGGACGTTTCCAATTTGGCAGCCGGGCTCTGCCAGAGAGAGATACAGAGTGTTGCCCCATTACGAAGCAATGCTTTAGCAGAGCGCGAATGTCTGTGTGGCAGCGAATGCAGTTCCAAGGGACAGTGAAAACCAGCTAGAGCTTTCAGTGCTGGCAGCTTTCCTGTGGGCGCAATGTCTGGACGTTTCCAATTTGGCAGCCGGGCTCTGCCAGAGAGAGATACAGAGTGTTGCCCCATTACGAAGCAATGCTTTAGCAGAGCGCGAATGTCTGTGTGGCAGCGAATGCAGTTCCAAGGGACAGTGAAAACCAGCTAGAGCTTTCAGTGCTGGCAGCTTTCCTGTGGGCGCAATCTCTGGACGTTTCCAATTTGGCAGCCGGGCTCTGCCACAGAGAGATACAGAGTGTTGCCCCATTACGAAGCAATGCTTTAGCAGAGCGCCAATGTCTGTGTGGCAGCGAATGCAGTTCCAAGGGACAGTGAAAACCAGCTAGAGCTTTCAGTGCTGGCAGCTTTCCTGTGGGCGCAATCTCTGGACGTTTCCAATTTGGCAGCCGGGCTCTGCCAGAGAGAGATACAGAGTGTTGCCCCATTACGAAGCAATGCTTTAGCAGAGCGCGAATGTCTGTGTGGCAGCGAATGCAGTTCCAAGGGACAGTGAAAACCAGCTAGAGCTTTCAGTGCTGGCAGCTTTCCTGTGGGCGCAATCTCTGGACGTTTCCAATTTGGCAGCCGGGCTCTGCCAGAGAGAGATACAGAGTGTTGCCCCATTACGAAGCAATGCTTTAGCAGAGCGCGAATGTCTGTGTGGCAGCGAATGCAGTTCCAAGGGACAGTGAAAACCAGCTAGAGCTTTCAGTGCTGGCAGCTTTCCTGTGGGCGCAATCTCTGGACGTTTCCAATTTGGCAGCCGGGCTCTGCCAGAGAGAGATATAGAGTGTTGCCCCATTAGGAAGCAATGCTTTAGCAGAGCGCGAATGTCTGTGTGGCAGCGAATGCAGTTCCAAGGGACAGTGAAAACCAGCTAGAGCTTTCAGTGCTGGCAGCTTTCCTGTGGGCGCAATCTCTGGACGTTTCCAATTTGGCAGCCGGGCTCTGCCAGAGAGAGATACAGAGTGTTGCCCCATTACGAAGCAATGCTTTAGCAGAGCGCGAATGTCTGTGTGGCAGCGAATGCAGTTCCAAGGGACAGTGAAAACCAGCTAGAGCTTTCAGTGCTGGCAGCTTTCCTGTGGGCGCAATCTCTGGACGTTTCCAATTTGGCAGCCGGGCTCTGCCAGAGAGAGATACAGAGTGTTGCCCCATTACGAAGCAATGCTTTAGCAGAGCGCGAATGTCTGTGTGGCAGCGAATGCAGTTCCAAGGGACAGTGAAAACCAGCTAGAGCTTTCAGTGCTGGCAGCTTTCCTGTGGGCGCAATGTCTGGACGTTTCCAATTTGGCAGCCGGGCTCTGCCAGAGAGAGATACAGAGTGTTGCCCCATTAGGAAGCAATGCTTTAGCAGAGCGCGAATGTCTGTGTGGCAGCGAATGCAGTTCCAAGGGACAGTGAAAACCAGCTAGAGCTTTCAGTGCTGGCAGCTTTCCTGTGGGCGCAATCTCTGGACGTTTCCAATTTGGCAGCCGGGCTCTGCCAGGGAGAGATACAGAGTGTTGCCCCATTACGAAGCAATGCTTTAGCAGAGCGCGAATGTCTGTGTGGCAGCGAATGCAGCTCCAAGGGACAGTGAAAACCAGCTAGAGCTTTCAGTGCTGGCAGCTTTCCTGTGGGCGCAATCTCTGGACGTTTCCAATTTGGCAGCCGGGCTCTGCCAGAGAGAGATACAGAGTGTTGCCCCATTACGAAGCAATGCTTTAGCAGAGCGCGAATGTCTGTGTGGCAGCGAATGCAGTTCCAAGGGACAGTGAAAACCAGCTAGAGCTTTCAGTGCTGGCAGCTTTCCTGTGGGTGCAATCTCTGGACGTTTCCAATTTGGCAGCCGGGCTCTGCCACAGAGAGATAAAGAATGTTGCCCCCTTACCTAGCAATGCTATAGCTGAGCACGAATGTCTGTGTGGCAGCGAATGCAGTTCCAAGGGACAGTGAAAACCAGCTAGAGCTTTCAGTGCTGGCAGCTTTCCTGTGGGCGCAATCTCTGGACGTTTCCAATTTGGCAGCCGGGCTCTGCCAGAGAGAGATACAGAGTGTTGCCCCATTACGAAGCAATGCTTTAGCAGAGCGCGAATGTCTGTGTGGCAGCGAATGCAGTTCCAAGGGACAGTGAAAACCAGCTAGAGCTTTCAGTGCTGGCAGCTTTCCTGTGGGTGCAATCTCTGGACGTTTCCAATTTGGCAGCCGGGCTCTGCCAGAGAGAGATACAGAGTGTTGCCCCATTACGAAGCAATGCTTTAGCAGAGCGCGAATGTCTGTGTGGCAGCGAATGCAGTTCCAAGGGACAGTGAAAACCAGCTAGAGCTTTCAGTGCTGGCAGCTTTCCTGTGGGCGCAATGTCTGGACGTTTCCAATTTGGCAGCCGGGCTCTGCCAGAGAGAGATACAGAGTGTTGCCCCATTACGAAGCAATGCTTTAGCAGAGCGCGAATGTCTGTGTGGCAGCGAATGCAGTTCCAAGGGACAGTGAAAACCAGCTAGAGCTTTCAGTGCTGGCAGCTTTCCTGTGGGCGCAATCTCTGGACGTTTCCAATTTGGCAGCCGGGCTCTGCCAGAGAGAGATACAGAGTGTTGCCCCATTAGGAAGCAATGCTTTAGCAGAGCGCGAATGTCTGTGTGGCAGCGAATGCAGTTCCAAGGGACAGTGAAAACCAGCTAGAGCTTTCAGTGCTGGCAGCTTTCCTGTGGGTGCAATCTCTGGACGTTTCCAATTTGGCAGCCGGGCTCTGCCACAGAGAGATAAAGAATGTTGCCCCCTTACCTAGCAATGCTATAGCTGAGCACGAATGTCTGTGTGGCAGCGAATGCAGTTCCAAGGGACAGTGAAAACCAGCTAGAGCTTTCAGTGCTGGCAGCTTTCCTGTGGGCGCAATCTCTGGACGTTTCCAATTTGGCAGCCGGGCTCTGCCAGAGAGAGATACAGAGTGTTGCCCCATTACGAAGCAATGCTTTAGCAGAGCGCGAATGTCTGTGTGGCAGCGAATGCAGTTCCAAGGGACAGTGAAAACCAGCTAGAGCTTTCAGTGCTGGCAGCTTTCCTGTGGGTGCAATCTCTGGACGTTTCCAATTTGGCAGCCGGGCTCTGCCAGAGAGAGATACAGAGTGTTGCCCCATTACGAAGCAATGCTTTAGCAGAGCGCGAATGTCTGTGTGGCAGCGAATGCAGTTCCAAGGGACAGTGAAAACCAGCTAGAGCTTTCAGTGCTGGCAGCTTTCCTGTGGGCGCAATGTCTGGACGTTTCCAATTTGGCAGCCGGGCTCTGCCAGAGAGAGATACAGAGTGTTGCCCCATTACGAAGCAATGCTTTAGCAGAGCGCGAATGTCTGTGTGGCAGCGAATGCAGTTCCAAGGGACAGTGAAAACCAGCTAGAGCTTTCAGTGCTGGCAGCTTTCCTGTGGGCGCAATCTCTGGACGTTTCCAATTTGGCAGCCGGGCTCTGCCAGAGAGAGATACAGAGTGTTGCCCCATTAGGAAGCAATGCTTTAGCAGAGCGCGAATGTCTGTGTGGCAGCGAATGCAGTTCCAAGGGACAGTGAAAACCAGCTAGAGCTTTCAGTGCTGGCAGCTTTCCTGTGGGCGCAATCTCTGGACGTTTCCAATTTGGCAGCCGGGCTCTGCCAGAGAGAGATACAGAGTGTTGCCCCATTAGGAAGCAATGCTTTAGCAGAGCGCGAATGTCTGTGTGGCAGCGAATGCAGTTCCAAGGGACAGTGAAAACCAGCTAGAGCTTTCAGTGCTGGCAGCTTTCCTGTGGGCGCAATCTCTGGACGTTTCCAATTTGGCAGCCGGGCTCTGCCACAGAGAGATACAGAGTGTTGCCCCATTAGGAAGCAATGCTTTAGCAGAGCGCGAATGTCTGTGTGGCAGCGAATGCAGTTCCAAGGGAATGTGAAAACCAGCTAGAGCTTTCAGTGCTGGCAGCTTTCCTGTGGGCGCAATCTCTGGACGTTTCCAATTTGGCAGCCGGGCTCTGCCACAGAGAGATAAAGAATGTTGCCCCCTTACCTAGCAATGCTATAGCTGAGCACGAATGTCTGTGTGGCAGCGAATGCAGTTCCAAGGGACAGTGAAAACCAGCTAGAGCTTTCAGTGCTGGCAGCTTTCCTGTGGGTGCAATCTCTGGACGTTTCCAATTTGGCAGCCGGGCTCTGCCAGAGAGAGATACAGAGTGTTGCCCCATTACGAAGCAATGCTTTAGCAGAGCGCGAATGTCTGTGTGGCAGCGAATGCACTTCCAAGGGACAGTGAAAACCAGCTAGAGCTTTCAGTGCTGGCAGCTTTCCTGTGGGTGCAATCTCTGGACGTTTCCAATTTGGCAGCCGGGCTCTGCCAGAGAGAGATACAGAGTGTTGCCCCATTACGAAGCAATGCTTTAGCAGAGCGCGAATGTCTGTGTGGCAGCGAATGCAGTTCCAAGGGACAGTGAAAACCAGCTAGAGCTTTCAGTGCTGGCATCTTTCCTGTGGGCGCAATCTCTGGACGTTTCCAATTTGGCAGCCGGGCTCTGCCAGAGAGAGATACAGAGTGTTGCCCCATTACGAAGCAATGCTTTAGCAGAGCGCGAATGTCTGTGTGGCAGCGAATGCAGTTCCAAGGGACAGTGAAAACCAGCTAGAGCTTTCAGTGCTGGCAGCTTTCCTGTGGGTGCAATCTCTGGACGTTTCCAATTTGGCAGCCGGGCTCTGCCAGAGAGAGATACAGAGTGTTGCCCCATTAGGAAGCAATGCTTTAGCAGAGCGCGAATGTCTGTGTGGCAGCGAATGCAGTTCCAAGGGACAGTGAAAACCAGCTAGAGCTTTCAGTGCTGGCAGCTTTCCTGTGGGCGCAATCTCTGGACGTTTCCAATTTGGCAGCCGGGCTCTGCCAGAGAGAGATACAGAGTGTTGCCCCATTAGGAAGCAATGCTTTAGCAGAGCGCGAATGTCTGTGTGGCAGCGAATGCAGTTCCAAGGGACAGTGAAAACCAGCTAGAGCTTTCAGTGCTGGCAGCTTTCCTGTGGGCGCAATCTCTGGACGTTTCCAATTTGGCAGCCGGGCTCTGCCAGAGAGAGATACAGAGTGTTGCCCCATTACGAAGCAATGCTTTAGCAGAGCGCGAATGTCTGTGTGGCAGCGAATGCAGTTCCAAGGGACAGTGAAAACCAGCTAGAGCTTTCAGTGCTGGCAGCTTTCCTGTGGGCGCAATCTCTGGACGTTTCCAATTTGGCAGCCGGGCTCTGCCAGAGAGAGATACAGAGTGTTGCCCCATTACGAAGCAATGCTTTAGCAGAGCGCGAATGTCTGTGTGGCAGCGAATGCAGTTCCAAGGGACAGTGAAAACCAGCTAGAGCTTTCAGTGCTGGCAGCTTTCCTGTGGGTGCAATCTCTGGACGTTTCCAATTTGGCAGCCGGGCTCTGCCAGAGAGAGATACAGAGTGTTGCCCCATTAGGAAGCAATGCTTTAGCAGAGCGCGAATGTCTGTGTGGCAGCGAATGCAGTTCCAAGGGACAGTGAAAACCAGCTAGAGCTTTCAGTGCTGGCAGCTTTCCTGTGGGCGCAATCTCTGGACGTTTCCAATTTGGCAGCCGGGCTCTGCCAGAGAGAGATACAGAGTGTTGCCCCATTAGGAAGCAATGCTTTAGCAGAGCGCGAATGTCTGTGTGGCAGCGAATGCAGTTCCAAGGGACAGTGAAAACCAGCTAGAGCTTTCAGTGCTGGCAGCTTTCCTGTGGGCGCAATCTCTGGACGTTTCCAATTTGGCAGCCGGGCTCTGCCAGAGAGAGATACAGAGTGTTGCCCCATTAGGAAGCAATGCTTTAGCAGAGCGCGAATGTCTGTGTGGCAGCGAATGCAGTTCCAAGGGACAGTGAAAACCAGCTAGAACTTTCAGTGCTGGCAGCTTTCCTGTGGGCGCAATCTCTGGACGTTTCCAATTTGGCAGCCGGGCTCTGCCAGAGAGAGATACAGAGTGTTGCCCCATTACGAAGCAATGCTTTAGCAGAGCGCGAATGTCTGTGTGGCAGCGAATGCAGTTCCAAGGGACAGTGAAAACCAGCTAGAGCTTTCAGTGCTGGCAGCTTTCCTGTGGGCGCAATGTCTGGACGTTTCCAATTTGGCAGCCGGGCTCTGCCAGAGAGAGATACAGAGTGTTGCCCCATTACGAAGCAATGCTTTAGCAGAGCGCGAATGTCTGTGTGACAGCGAATGCAGTTCCAAGGGACAGTGAAAACCAGCTAGAGCTTTCAGTGCTGGCAGCTTTCCTGTGGGCGCAATCTCTGGACGTTTCCAATTTGGCAGCCGGGCTCTGCCACAGAGAGATAAAGAATGTTGCCCCCTTACCTAGCAATGCTATAGCTGAGCACGAATGTCTGTGTGGCAGCGAATGCAGTTCCAAGGGACAGTGAAAACCAGCTAGAGCTTTCAGTGCTGGCAGCTTTCCTGTGGGCGCAATGTCTGGACGTTTCCAATTTGGCAGCCGGGCTCTGCCAGAGAGAGATACAGAGTGTTGCCCCATTACGAAGCAATGCTTTAGCAGAGCGCGAATGTCTGTGTGGCAGCGAATGCAGTTCCAAGGGACAGTGAAAACCAGCTAGAGCTTTCAGTGCTGGCAGCTTTCCTGTGGGTGCAATCTCTGGACGTTTCCAATTTGGCAGCCGGGCTCTGCCAGAGAGAGATACAGAGTGTTGCCCCATTACGAAGCAATGCTTTAGCAGAGCGCGAATGTCTGTGTGGCAGCGAATGCAGTTCCAAGGGAATGTGAAAACCAGCTAGAGCTTTCAGTGCTGGCAGCTTTCCTGTGGGCGCAATCTCTGGACGTTTCCAATTTGGCAGCCGGGCTCTGCCAGAGAGAGATACAGAGTGTTGCCCCATTACGAAGCAATGCTTTAGCAGAGCGCGAATGTCTGTGTGGCAGCGAATGCAGTTCCAAGGGACAGTGAAAACCAGCTAGAGCTTTCAGTGCTGGCAGCTTTCCTGTGGGCGCAATCTCTGGACGTTTCCAATTTGGCAGCCGGGCTCTGCCAGAGAGAGATACAGAGTGTTGCCCCATTACGAAGCAATGCTTTAGCAGAGCGCGAATGTCTGTGTGGCAGCGAATGCAGTTCCAAGGGACAGTGAAAACCAGCTAGAGCTTTCAGTGCTGGCAGCTTTCCTGTGGGCGCAATGTCTGGACGTTTCCAATTTGGCAGCCGGGCTCTGCCAGAGAGAGATACAGAGTGTTGCCCCATTACGAAGCAATGCTTTAGCAGAGCGTGAATGTCTGTGTGGCAGCGAATGCAGTTCCAAGGGACAGTGAAAACCAGCTAGAGCTTTCAGTGCTGGCAGCTTTCCTGTGGGCGCAATCTCTGGACGTTTCCAATTTGGCAGCCGGGCTCTGCCACAGAGAGATACAGAGTGTTGCCCCATTACGAAGCAATGCTTTAGCAGAGCGCGAATGTCTGTGTGGCAGCGAATGCAGTTCCAAGGGACAGTGAAAACCAGCTAGAACTTTCAGTGCTGGCAGCTTTCCTGTGGGCGCAATCTCTGGACGTTTCCAATTTGGCAGCCGGGCTCTGCCAGAGAGAGATACAGAGTGTTGCCCCATTACGAAGCAATGCTTTAGCAGAGCGCGAATGTCTGTGTGGCAGCGAATGCAGTTCCAAGGGAGAGTGAAAACCAGCTAGAGCTTTCAGTGCTGGCAGCTTTCCTGTGGGCGCAATGTCTGGACGTTTCCAATTTGGCAGCCGGGCTCTGCCAGAGAGAGATACAGAGTGTTGCCCCATTACGAAGCAATGCTTTAGCAGAGCGCGAATGTCTGTGTGGCAGCGAATGCAGTTCCAAGGGACAGTGAAAACCAGCTAGAGCTTTCAGTGCTGGCAGCTTTCCTGTGGGCGCAATCTCTGGACGTTTCCAATTTGGCAGCCGGGCTCTGCCACAGAGAGATAAAGAATGTTGCCCCCTTACCTAGCAATGCTATAGCTGAGCACGAATGTCTGTGTGGCAGCGAATGCAGTTCCAAGGGACAGTGAAAACCAGCTAGAGCTTTCAGTGCTGGCAGCTTTCCTGTGGGCGCAATGTCTGGACGTTTCCAATTTGGCAGCCGGGCTCTGCCAGAGAGAGATACAGAGTGTTGCCCCATTACGAAGCAATGCTTTAGCAGAGCGCGAATGTCTGTGTGGCAGCGAATGCAGTTCCAAGGGACAGTGAAAACCAGCTAGAGCTTTCAGTGCTGGCAGCTTTCCTGTGGGTGCAATCTCTGGACGTTTCCAATTTGGCAGCCGGGCTCTGCCAGAGAGAGATACAGAGTGTTGCCCCATTACGAAGCAATGCTTTAGCAGAGCGCGAATGTCTGTGTGGCAGCGAATGCAGTTCCAAGGGACAGTGAAAACCAGCTAGAGCTTTCAGTGCTGGCAGCTTTCCTGTGGGCGCAATCTCTGGACGTTTCCAATTTGGCAGCCGGGCTCTGCCAGAGAGAGATACAGAGTGTTGCCCCATTACGAAGCAATGCTTTAGCAGAGCGCGAATGTCTGTGTGGCAGCGAATGCAGTTCCAAGGGACAGTGAAAACCAGCTAGAGCTTTCAGTGCTGGCGGCTTTCCTGTGGGTGCAATCTCTGGACGTTTCCAATTTGGCAGCCGGGCTCTGCCACAGAGAGATAAAGAATGTTGCCCCCTTACCTAGCAATGCTATAGCTGAGCACGAATGTCTGTGTGGCAGCGAATGCAGTTCCAAGGGACAGTGAAAACCAGCTAGAGCTTTCAGTGCTGGCAGCTTTCCTGTGGGCGCAATCTCTGGACGTTTCCAATTTGGCAGCCGGGCTCTGCCAGAGAGAGATACAGAGTGTTGCCCCATTACGAAGCAATGCTTTAGCAGAGCGCGAATGTCTGTGTGGCAGCGAATGCAGTTCCAAGGGACAGTGAAAACCAGCTAGAGCTTTCAGTGCTGGCAGCTTTCCTGTGGGTGCAATCTCTGGACGTTTCCAATTTGGCAGCCGGGCTCTGCCAGAGAGAGATACAGAGTGTTGCCCCATTACGAAGCAATGCTTTAGCAGAGCGCGAATGTCTGTGTGGCAGCGAATGCAGTTCCAAGGGACAGTGAAAACCAGCTAGAGCTTTCAGTGCTGGCAGCTTTCCTGTGGGCGCAATGTCTGGACGTTTCCAATTTGGCAGCCGGGCTCTGCCAGAGAGAGATACAGAGTGTTGCCCCATTACGAAGCAATGCTTTAGCAGAGCGCGAATGTCTGTGTGGCAGCGAATGCAGTTCCAAGGGAATGTGAAAACCAGCTAGAGCTTTCAGTGCTGGCAGCTTTCCTGTGGGCGCAATCTCTGGACGTTTCCAATTTGGCAGCCGGGCTCTGCCAGAGAGAGATACAGAGTGTTGCCCCATTAGGAAGCAATGCTTTAGCAGAGCGCGAATGTCTGTGTGGCAGCGAATGCAGTTCCAAGGGACAGTGAAAACCAGCTAGAGCTTTCAGTGCTGGCAGCTTTCCTGTGGGTGCAATCTCTGGACGTTTCCAATTTGGCAGCCGGGCTCTGCCACAGAGAGATAAAGAATGTTGCCCCCTTACCTAGCAATGCTATAGCTGAGCACGAATGTCTGTGTGGCAGCGAATGCAGTTCCAAGGGACAGTGAAAACCAGCTAGAGCTTTCAGTGCTGGCAGCTTTCCTGTGGGCGCAATCTCTGGACGTTTCCAATTTGGCAGCCGGGCTCTGCCAGAGAGAGATACAGAGTGTTGCCCCATTACGAAGCAATGCTTTAGCAGAGCGCGAATGTCTGTGTGGCAGCGAATGCAGTTCCAAGGGACAGTGAAAACCAGCTAGAGCTTTCAGTGCTGGCAGCTTTCCTGTGGGTGCAATCTCTGGACGTTTCCAATTTGGCAGCCGGGCTCTGCCAGAGAGAGATACAGAGTGTTGCCCCATTACGAAGCAATGCTTTAGCAGAGCGCGAATGTCTGTGTGGCAGCGAATGCAGTTCCAAGGGACAGTGAAAACCAGCTAGAGCTTTCAGTGCTGGCAGCTTTCCTGTGGGCGCAATCTCTGGACGTTTCCAATTTGGCAGCCGGGCTCTGCCAGAGAGAGATACAGAGTGTTGCCCCATTACGAAGCAATGCTTTAGCAGAGCGCGAATGTCTGTGTGGCAGCGAATGCAGTTCCAAGGGAATGTGAAAACCAGCTAGAGCTTTCAGTGCTGGCAGCTTTCCTGTGGGCGCAATGTCTGGACGTTTCCAATTTGGCAGCCGGGCTCTGCCAGAGAGAGATACAGAGTGTTGCCCCATTACGAAGCAATGCTTTAGCAGAGCGCGAATGTCTGTGTGGCAGCGAATGCAGTTCCAAGGGAGAGTGAAAACCAGCTAGAGCTTTCAGTGCTGGCAGCTTTCCTGTGGGCGCAATGTCTGGACGTTTCCAATTTGGCAGCCGGGCTCTGCCAGAGAGAGATACAGAGTGTTGCCCCATTACGAAGCAATGCTTTAGCAGAGCGCGAATGTCTGTGTGGCAGCGAATGCAGTTCCAAGGGACAGTGAAAACCAGCTAGAGCTTTCAGTGCTGGCAGCTTTCCTGTGGGTGCAATCTCTGGACGTTTCCAATTTGGCAGCCGGGCTCTGCCACAGAGAGATAAAGAATGTTGCCCCCTTACCTAGCAATGCTATAGCTGAGCACGAATGTCTGTGTGGCAGCGAATGCAGTTCCAAGGGACAGTGAAAACCAGCTAGAGCTTTCAGTGCTGGCAGCTTTCCTGTGGGCGCAATCTCTGGACGTTTCCAATTTGGCAGCCGGGCTCTGCCAGAGAGAGATACAGAGTGTTGCCCCATTACGAAGCAATGCTTTAGCAGAGCGCGAATGTCTGTGTGGCAGCGAATGCAGTTCCAAGGGACAGTGAAAACCAGCTAGAGCTTTCAGTGCTGGCAGCTTTCCTGTGGGCGCAATGTCTGGACGTTTCCAATTTGGCAGCCGGGCTCTGCCAGAGAGAGATACAGAGTGTTGCCCCATTACGAAGCAATGCTTTAGCAGAGCGCGAATGTCTGTGTGGCAGCGAATGCAGTTCCAAGGGACAGTGAAAACCAGCTAGAGCTTTCAGTGCTGGCAGCTTTCCTGTGGGTGCAATCTCTGGACGTTTCCAATTTGGCAGCCGGGCTCTGCCAGAGAGAGATACAGAGTGTTGCCCCATTAGGAAGCAATGCTTTAGCAGAGCGCGAATGTCTGTGTGGCAGCGAATGCAGTTCCAAGGGACAGTGAAAACCAGCTAGAGCTTTCAGTGCTGGCAGCTTTCCTGTGGGCGCAATCTCTGGACGTTTCCAATTTGGCAGCCGGGCTCTGCCAGAGAGAGATACAGAGTGTTGCCCCATTAGGAAGCAATGCTTTAGCAGAGCGCGAATGTCTGTGTGGCAGCGAATGCAGTTCCAAGGGACAGTGAAAACCAGCTAGAACTTTCAGTGCTGGCAGCTTTCCTGTGGGCGCAATCTCTGGACGTTTCCAATTTGGCAGCCGGGCTCTGCCAGAGAGAGATACAGAGTGTTGCCCCATTACGAAGCAATGCTTTAGCAGAGCGCGAATGTCTGTGTGGCAGCGAATGCAGTTCCAAGGGAGAGTGAAAACCAGCTAGAGCTTTCAGTGCTGGCAGCTTTCCTGTGGGCGCAATGTCTGGACGTTTCCAATTTGGCAGCCGGGCTCTGCCAGAGAGAGATACAGAGTGTTGCCCCATTACGAAGCAATGCTTTAGCAGAGCGCGAATGTCTGTGTGACAGCGAATGCAGTTCCAAGGGACAGTGAAAACCAGCTAGAGCTTTCAGTGCTGGCAGCTTTCCTGTGGGCGCAATCTCTGGACGTTTCCAATTTGGCAGCCGGGCTCTGCCAGAGAGAGATACAGAGTGTTGCCCCATTAGGAAGCAATGCTTTAGCAGTGCGCGAATGTCTGTGTGGCAGCGAATGCAGTTCCAAGGGACAGTGAAAACCAGCTAGAACTTTCAGTGCTGGCAGCTTTCCTGTGGGCGCAATCTCTGGACGTTTCCAATTTGGCAGCCGGGCTCTGCCAGAGAGAGATACAGAGTGTTGCCCCATTACGAAGCAATGCTTTAGCAGAGCGCGAATGTCTGTGTGGCAGCGAATGCAGTTCCAAGGGAGAGTGAAAACCAGCTAGAGCTTTCAGTGCTGGCAGCTTTCCTGTGGGCGCAATGTCTGGACGTTTCCAATTTGGCAGCCGGGCTCTGCCAGAGAGAGATACAGAGTGTTGCCCCATTACGAAGCAATGCTTTAGCAGAGCGCGAATGTCTGTGTGACAGCGAATGCAGTTCCAAGGGACAGTGAAAACCAGCTAGAGCTTTCAGTGCTGGCAGCTTTCCTGTGGGCGCAATCTCTGGACGTTTCCAATTTGGCAGCCGGGCTCTGCCACAGAGAGATAAAGAATGTTGCCCCCTTACCTAGCAATGCTATAGCTGAGCACGAATGTCTGTGTGGCAGCGAATGCAGTTCCAAGGGACAGTGAAAACCAGCTAGAGCTTTCAGTGCTGGCAGCTTTCCTGTGGGCGCAATGTCTGGACGTTTCCAATTTGGCAGCCGGGCTCTGCCAGAGAGAGATACAGAGTGTTGCCCCATTACGAAGCAATGCTTTAGCAGAGCGCGAATGTCTGTGTGGCAGCGAATGCAGTTCCAAGGGACAGTGAAAACCAGCTAGAGCTTTCAGTGCTGGCAGCTTTCCTGTGGGTGCAATCTCTGGACGTTTCCAATTTGGCAGCCGGGCTCTGCCAGATAGAGATACAGAGTGTTGCCCCATTACGAAGCAATGCTTTAGCAGAGCGCGAATGTCTGTGTGGCAGCGAATGCAGTTCCAAGGGAATGTGAAAACCAGCTAGAGCTTTCAGTGCTGGCAGCTTTCCTGTGGGCGCAATCTCTGGACGTTTCCAATTTGGCAGCCGGGCTCTGCCAGAGAGAGATACAGAGTGTTGCCCCATTACGAAGCAATGCTTTAGCAGAGCGCGAATGTCTGTGTGGCAGCGAATGCAGTTCCAAGGGACAGTGAAAACCAGCTAGAGCTTTCAGTGCTGGCAGCTTTCCTGTGGGCGCAATCTCTGGACGTTTCCAATTTGGCAGCCGGGCTCTGCCAGAGAGAGATACAGAGTGTTGCCCCATTACGAAGCAATGCTTTAGCAGAGCGCGAATGTCTGTGTGGCAGCGAATGCAGTTCCAAGGGACAGTGAAAACCAGCTAGAGCTTTCAGTGCTGGCAGCTTTCCTGTGGGCGCAATGTCTGGACGTTTCCAATTTGGCAGCCGGGCTCTGCCAGAGAGAGATACAGAGTGTTGCCCCATTACGAAGCAATGCTTTAGCAGAGCGTGAATGTCTGTGTGGCAGCGAATGCAGTTCCAAGGGACAGTGAAAACCAGCTAGAGCTTTCAGTGCTGGCAGCTTTCCTGTGGGCGCAATCTCTGGACGTTTCCAATTTGGCAGCCGGGCTCTGCCAGAGAGAGATACAGAGTGTTGCCCCATTAGGAAGCAATGCTTTAGCAGAGCGCGAATGTCTGTGTGGCAGCGAATGCAGTTCCAAGGGACAGTGAAAACCAGCTAGAACTTTCAGTGCTGGCAGCTTTCCTGTGGGCGCAATCTCTGGACGTTTCCAATTTGGCAGCCGGGCTCTGCCAGAGAGAGATACAGAGTGTTGCCCCATTACGAAGCAATGCTTTAGCAGAGCGCGAATGTCTGTGTGGCAGCGAATGCAGTTCCAAGGGAGAGTGAAAACCAGCTAGAGCTTTCAGTGCTGGCAGCTTTCCTGTGGGCGCAATGTCTGGACGTTTCCAATTTGGCAGCCGGGCTCTGCCAGAGAGAGATACAGAGTGTTGCCCCATTACGAAGCAATGCTTTAGCAGAGCGCGAATGTCTGTGTGGCAGCGAATGCAGTTCCAAGGGACAGTGAAAACCAGCTAGAGCTTTCAGTGCTGGCAGCTTTCCTGTGGGCGCAATCTCTGGACGTTTCCAATTTGGCAGCCGGGCTCTGCCACAGAGAGATAAAGAATGTTGCCCCCTTACCTAGCAATGCTATAGCTGAGCACGAATGTCTGTGTGGCAGCGAATGCAGTTCCAAGGGACAGTGAAAACCAGCTAGAGCTTTCAGTGCTGGCAGCTTTCCTGTGGGCGCAATGTCTGGACGTTTCCAATTTGGCAGCCGGGCTCTGCCAGAGAGAGATACAGAGTGTTGCCCCATTACGAAGCAATGCTTTAGCAGAGCGCGAATGTCTGTGTGGCAGCGAATGCAGTTCCAAGGGACAGTGAAAACCAGCTAGAGCTTTCAGTGCTGGCAGCTTTCCTGTGGGTGCAATCTCTGGACGTTTCCAATTTGGCAGCCGGGCTCTGCCAGAGAGAGATACAGAGTGTTGCCCCATTACGAAGCAATGCTTTAGCAGAGCGCGAATGTCTGTGTGGCAGCGAATGCAGTTCCAAGGGAATGTGAAAACCAGCTAGAGCTTTCAGTGCTGGCAGCTTTCCTGTGGGCGCAATCTCTGGACGTTTCCAATTTGGCAGCCGGGCTCTGCCAGAGAGAGATACAGAGTGTTGCCCCTTTAGGAAGCAATGCTTTAGCAGAGCGCGAATGTCTGTGTGGCAGCGAATGCAGTTCCAAGGGACAGTGAAAACCAGCTAGAGCTTTCAGTGCTGGCAGCTTTCCTGTGGGTGCAATCTCTGGACGTTTCCAATTTGGCAGCCGGGCTCTGCCACAGAGAGATAAAGAATGTTGCCCCCTTACCTAGCAATGCTATAGCTGAGCACGAATGTCTGTGTGGCAGCGAATGCAGTTCCAAGGGACAGTGAAAACCAGCTAGAGCTTTCAGTGCTGGCAGCTTTCCTGTGGGCGCAATCTCTGGACGTTTCCAATTTGGCAGCCGGGCTCTGCCAGAGAGAGATACAGAGTGTTGCCCCATTACGAAGCAATGCTTTAGCAGAGCGCGAATGTCTGTGTGGCAGCGAATGCAGTTCCAAGGGACAGTGAAAACCAGCTAGAGCTTTCAGTGCTGGCAGCTTTCCTGTGGGCGCAATCTCTGGACGTTTCCAATTTGGCAGCCGGGCTCTGCCAGAGAGAGATACAGAGTGTTGCCCCATTACGAAGCAATGCTTTAGCAGAGCGCGAATGTCTGTGTGGCAGCGAATGCAGTTCCAAGGGACAGTGAAAACCAGCTAGAGCTTTCAGTGCTGGCAGCTTTCCTGTGGGCGCAATGTCTGGACGTTTCCAATTTGGCAGCCGGGCTCTGCCAGAGAGAGATACAGAGTGTTGCCCCATTACGAAGCAATGCTTTAGCAGAGCGTGAATGTCTGTGTGGCAGCGAATGCAGTTCCAAGGGACAGTGAAAACCAGCTAGAGCTTTCAGTGCTGGCAGCTTTCCTGTGGGCGCAATCTCTGGACGTTTCCAATTTGGCAGCCGGGCTCTGCCACAGAGAGATACAGAGTGTTGCCCCATTACGAAGCAATGCTTTAGCAGAGCGCGAATGTCTGTGTGGCAGCGAATGCAGTTCCAAGGGACAGTGAAAACCAGCTAGAACTTTCAGTGCTGGCAGCTTTCCTGTGGGCGCAATCTCTGGACGTTTCCAATTTGGCAGCCGGGCTCTGCCAGAGAGAGATACAGAGTGTTGCCCCATTACGAAGCAATGCTTTAGCAGAGCGCGAATGTCTGTGTGGCAGCGAATGCAGTTCCAAGGGAGAGTGAAAACCAGCTAGAGCTTTCAGTGCTGGCAGCTTTCCTGTGGGCGCAATGTCTGGACGTTTCCAATTTGGCAGCCGGGCTCTGCCAGAGAGAGATACAGAGTGTTGCCCCATTACGAAGCAATGCTTTAGCAGAGCGCGAATGTCTGTGTGGCAGCGAATGCAGTTCCAAGGGACAGTGAAAACCAGCTAGAGCTTTCAGTGCTGGCAGCTTTCCTGTGGGCGCAATCTCTGGACGTTTCCAATTTGGCAGCCGGGCTCTGCCACAGAGAGATAAAGAATGTTGCCCCCTTACCTAGCAATGCTATAGCTGAGCACGAATGTCTGTGTGGCAGCGAATGCAGTTCCAAGGGACAGTGAAAACCAGCTAGAGCTTTCAGTGCTGGCAGCTTTCCTGTGGGCGCAATGTCTGGACGTTTCCAATTTGGCAGCCGGGCTCTGCCAGAGAGAGATACAGAGTGTTGCCCCATTACGAAGCAATGCTTTAGCAGAGCGCGAATGTCTGTGTGGCAGCGAATGCAGTTCCAAGGGACAGTGAAAACCAGCTAGAGCTTTCAGTGCTGGCAGCTTTCCTGTGGGTGCAATCTCTGGACGTTTCCAATTTGGCAGCCGGGCTCTGCCAGAGAGAGATACAGAGTGTTGCCCCATTACGAAGCAATGCTTTAGCAGAGCGCGAATGTCTGTGTGGCAGCGAATGCAGTTCCAAGGGAATGTGAAAACCAGCTAGAGCTTTCAGTGCTGGCAGCTTTCCTGTGGGCGCAATCTCTGGACGTTTCCAATTTGGCAGCCGGGCTCTGCCAGAGAGAGATACAGAGTGTTGCCCCTTTAGGAAGCAATGCTTTAGCAGAGCGCGAATGTCTGTGTGGCAGCGAATGCAGTTCCAAGGGACAGTGAAAACCAGCTAGAGCTTTCAGTGCTGGCAGCTTTCCTGTGGGTGCAATCTCTGGACGTTTCCAATTTGGCAGCCGGGCTCTGCCACAGAGAGATAAAGAATGTTGCCCCCTTACCTAGCAATGCTATAGCTGAGCACGAATGTCTGTGTGGCAGCGAATGCAGTTCCAAGGGACAGTGAAAACCAGCTAGAGCTTTCAGTGCTGGCAGCTTTCCTGTGGGCGCAATCTCTGGACGTTTCCAATTTGGCAGCCGGGCTCTGCCAGAGAGAGATACAGAGTGTTGCCCCATTACGAAGCAATGCTTTAGCAGAGCGCGAATGTCTGTGTGGCAGCGAATGCAGTTCCAAGGGACAGTGAAAACCAGCTAGAGCTTTCAGTGCTGGCAGCTTTCCTGTGGGCGCAATCTCTGGACGTTTCCAATTTGGCAGCCGGGCTCTGCCAGAGAGAGATACAGAGTGTTGCCCCATTACGAAGCAATGCTTTAGCAGAGCGCGAATGTCTGTGTGGCAGCGAATGCAGTTCCAAGGGAGAGTGAAAACCAGCTAGAGCTTTCAGTGCTGGCAGCTTTCCTGTGGGCGCAATGTCTGGACGTTTCCAATTTGGCAGCCGGGCTCTGCCAGAGAGAGATACAGAGTGTTGCCCCATTACGAAGCAATGCTTTAGCAGAGCGCGAATGTCTGTGTGGCAGCGAATGCAGTTCCAAGGGACAGTGAAAACCAGCTAGAGCTTTCAGTGCTGGCAGCTTTCCTGTGGGTGCAATCTCTGGACGTTTCCAATTTGGCAGCCGGGCTCTGCCACAGAGAGATAAAGAATGTTGCCCCCTTACCTAGCAATGCTATAGCTGAGCACGAATGTCTGTGTGGCAGCGAATGCAGTTCCAAGGGACAGTGAAAACCAGCTAGAGCTTTCAGTGCTGGCAGCTTTCCTGTGGGCGCAATCTCTGGACGTTTCCAATTTGGCAGCCGGGCTCTGCCAGAGAGAGATACAGAGTGTTGCCCCATTAGGAAGCAATGCTTTAGCAGAGCGCGAATGTCTGTGTGGCAGCGAATGCAGTTCCAAGGGACAGTGAAAACCAGCTAGAGCTTTCAGTGCTGGCAGCTTTCCTGTGGGCGCAATGTCTGGACGTTTCCAATTTGGCAGCCGGGCTCTGCCAGAGAGAGATACAGAGTGTTGCCCCATTACGAAGCAATGCTTTAGCAGAGCGCGAATGTCTGTGTGGCAGCGAATGCAGTTCCAAGGGACAGTGAAAACCAGCTAGAGCTTTCAGTGCTGGCAGCTTTCCTGTGGGTGCAATCTCTGGACGTTTCCAATTTGGCAGCCGGGCTCTGCCAGAGAGAGATACAGAGTGTTGCCCCATTAGGAAGCAATGCTTTAGCAGAGCGCGAATGTCTGTGTGGCAGCGAATGCAGTTCCAAGGGACAGTGAAAACCAGCTAGAGCTTTCAGTGCTGGCAGCTTTCCTGTGGGCGCAATCTCTGGACGTTTCCAATTTGGCAGCCGGGCTCTGCCAGAGAGAGATACAGAGTGTTGCCCCATTAGGAAGCAATGCTTTAGCAGAGCGCGAATGTCTGTGTGGCAGCGAATGCAGTTCCAAGGGACAGTGAAAACCAGCTAGAGCTTTCAGTGCTGGCAGCTTTCCTGTGGGCGCAATCTCTGGACGTTTCCAATTTGGCAGCCGGGCTCTGCCAGAGAGAGATACAGAGTGTTGCCCCATTAGGAAGCAATGCTTTAGCAGAGCGCGAATGTCTGTGTGGCAGCGAATGCAGTTCCAAGGGACAGTGAAAACCAGCTAGAACTTTCAGTGCTGGCAGCTTTCCTGTGGGCGCAATGTCTGGACGTTTCCAATTTGGCAGCCGGGCTCTGCCAGAGAGAGATACAGAGTGTTGCCCCATTACGAAGCAATGCTTTAGCAGAGCGCGAATGTCTGTGTGGCAGCGAATGCAGTTCCAAGGGAGAGTGAAAACCAGCTAGAGCTTTCAGTGCTGGCAGCTTTCCTGTGGGCGCAATCTCTGGACGTTTCCAATTTGGCAGCCGGGCTCTGCCAGAGAGAGATACAGAGTGTTGCCCCATTACGAAGCAATGCTTTAGCAGAGCGCGAATGTCTGTGTGACAGCGAATGCAGTTCCAAGGGACAGTGAAAACCAGCTAGAGCTTTCAGTGCTGGCAGCTTTCCTGTGGGCGCAATCTCTGGACGTTTCCAATTTGGCAGCCGGGCTCTGCCACAGAGAGATAAAGAATGTTGCCCCCTTACCTAGCAATGCTATAGCTGAGCACGAATGTCTGTGTGGCAGCGAATGCAGTTCCAAGGGACAGTGAAAACCAGCTAGAGCTTTCAGTGCTGGCAGCTTTCCTGTGGGCGCAATGTCTGGACGTTTCCAATTTGGCAGCCGGGCTCTGCCAGAGAGAGATACAGAGTGTTGCCCCATTACGAAGCAATGCTTTAGCAGAGCGCGAATGTCTGTGTGGCAGCGAATGCAGTTCCAAGGGACAGTGAAAACCAGCTAGAGCTTTCAGTGCTGGCAGCTTTCCTGTGGGTGCAATCTCTGGACGTTTCCAATTTGGCAGCCGGGCTCTGCCAGAGAGAGATACAGAGTGTTGCCCCATTAGGAAGCAATGCTTTAGCAGAGCGCGAATGTCTGTGTGGCAGCGAATGCAGTTCCAAGGGAATGTGAAAACCAGCTAGAGCTTTCAGTGCTGGCAGCTTTCCTGTGGGCGCAATCTCTGGACGTTTCCAATTTGGCAGCCGGGCTCTGCCAGAGAGAGATACAGAGTGTTGCCCCATTACGAAGCAATGCTTTAGCAGAGCGCGAATGTCTGTGTGGCAGCGAATGCAGTTCCAAGGGACAGTGAAAACCAGCTAGAGCTTTCAGTGCTGGCAGCTTTCCTGTGGGCGCAATCTCTGGACGTTTCCAATTTGGCAGCCGGGCTCTGCCAGAGAGAGATACAGAGTGTTGCCCCATTACGAAGCAATGCTTTAGCAGAGCGCGAATGTCTGTGTGGCAGCGAATGCAGTTCCAAGGGACAGTGAAAACCAGCTAGAGCTTTCAGTGCTGGCAGCTTTCCTGTGGGCGCAATGTCTGGACGTTTCCAATTTGGCAGCCGGGCTCTGCCAGAGAGAGATACAGAGTGTTGCCCCATTACGAAGCAATGCTTTAGCAGAGCGCGAATGTCTGTGTGGCAGCGAATGCAGTTCCAAGGGACAGTGAAAACCAGCTAGAGCTTTCAGTGCTGGCAGCTTTCCTGTGGGCGCAATCTCTGGACGTTTCCAATTTGGCAGCCGGGCTCTGCCAGAGAGAGATACAGAGTGTTGCCCCATTACGAAGCAATGCTTTAGCAGAGCGCGAATGTCTGTGTGGCAGCGAATGCAGTTCCAAGGGACAGTGAAAACCAGCTAGAGCTTTCAGTGCTGGCAGCTTTCCTGTGGGCGCAATCTCTGGACGTTTCCAATTTGGCAGCCGGGCTCTGCCAGAGAGAGATACAGAGTGTTGCCCCATTACGAAGCAATGCTTTAGCAGAGCGCGAATGTCTGTGTGGCAGCGAATGCAGTTCCAAGGGACAGTGAAAACCAGCTAGAGCTTTCAGTGCTGGCAGCTTTCCTGTGGGCGCAATCTCTGGACGTTTCCAATTTGGCAGCCGGGCTCTGCCAGAGAGAGATACAGAGTGTTGCCCCATTACGAAGCAATGCTTTAGCAGAGCGCGAATGTCTGTGTGGCAGCGAATGCAGTTCCAAGGGACAGTGAAAACCAGCTAGAGCTTTCAGTGCTGGCAGCTTTCCTGTGGGCGCAATCTCTGGACGTTTCCAATTTGGCAGCCGGGCTCTGCCAGAGAGAGATATAGAGTGTTGCCCCATTAGGAAGCAATGCTTTAGCAGAGCGCGAATGTCTGTGTGGCAGCGAATGCAGTTCCAAGGGACAGTGAAAACCAGCTAGAGCTTTCAGTGCTGGCAGCTTTCCTGTGGGCGCAATCTCTGGACGTTTCCAATTTGGCAGCCGGGCTCTGCCAGAGAGAGATACAGAGTGTTGCCCCATTACGAAGCAATGCTTTAGCAGAGCGCGAATGTCTGTGTGGCAGCGAATGCAGTTCCAAGGGACAGTGAAAACCAGCTAGAGCTTTCAGTGCTGGCAGCTTTCCTGTGGGCGCAATCTCTGGACGTTTCCAATTTGGCAGCCGGGCTCTGCCAGAGAGAGATACAGAGTGTTGCCCCATTACGAAGCAATGCTTTAGCAGAGCGCGAATGTCTGTGTGGCAGCGAATGCAGTTCCAAGGGACAGTGAAAACCAGCTAGAGCTTTCAGTGCTGGCAGCTTTCCTGTGGGCGCAATGTCTGGACGTTTCCAATTTGGCAGCCGGGCTCTGCCAGAGAGAGATACAGAGTGTTGCCCCATTAGGAAGCAATGCTTTAGCAGAGCGCGAATGTCTGTGTGGCAGCGAATGCAGTTCCAAGGGACAGTGAAAACCAGCTAGAGCTTTCAGTGCTGGCAGCTTTCCTGTGGGCGCAATCTCTGGACGTTTCCAATTTGGCAGCCGGGCTCTGCCAGGGAGAGATACAGAGTGTTGCCCCATTACGAAGCAATGCTTTAGCAGAGCGCGAATGTCTGTGTGGCAGCGAATGCAGCTCCAAGGGACAGTGAAAACCAGCTAGAGCTTTCAGTGCTGGCAGCTTTCCTGTGGGCGCAATCTCTGGACGTTTCCAATTTGGCAGCCGGGCTCTGCCAGAGAGAGATACAGAGTGTTGCCCCATTACGAAGCAATGCTTTAGCAGAGCGCGAATGTCTGTGTGGCAGCGAATGCAGTTCCAAGGGACAGTGAAAACCAGCTAGAGCTTTCAGTGCTGGCAGCTTTCCTGTGGGTGCAATCTCTGGACGTTTCCAATTTGGCAGCCGGGCTCTGCCACAGAGAGATAAAGAATGTTGCCCCCTTACCTAGCAATGCTATAGCTGAGCACGAATGTCTGTGTGGCAGCGAATGCAGTTCCAAGGGACAGTGAAAACCAGCTAGAGCTTTCAGTGCTGGCAGCTTTCCTGTGGGCGCAATCTCTGGACGTTTCCAATTTGGCAGCCGGGCTCTGCCAGAGAGAGATACAGAGTGTTGCCCCATTACGAAGCAATGCTTTAGCAGAGCGCGAATGTCTGTGTGGCAGCGAATGCAGTTCCAAGGGACAGTGAAAACCAGCTAGAGCTTTCAGTGCTGGCAGCTTTCCTGTGGGCGCAATCTCTGGACGTTTCCAATTTGGCAGCCGGGCTCTGCCAGAGAGAGATACAGAGTGTTGCCCCATTACGAAGCAATGCTTTAGCAGAGCGCGAATGTCTGTGTGGCAGCGAATGCAGTTCCAAGGGACAGTGAAAACCAGCTAGAGCTTTCAGTGCTGGCAGCTTTCCTGTGGGCGCAATCTCTGGACGTTTCCAATTTGGCAGCCGGGCTCTGCCAGAGAGAGATACAGAGTGTTGCCCCATTAGGAAGCAATGCTTTAGCAGAGCGCGAATGTCTGTGTGGCAGCGAATGCAGTTCCAAGGGACAGTGAAAACCAGCTAGAGCTTTCAGTGCTGGCAGCTTTCCTGTGGGTGCAATCTCTGGACGTTTCCAATTTGGCAGCCGGGCTCTGCCACAGAGAGATAAAGAATGTTGCCCCCTTACCTAGCAATGTTATAGCTGAGCACGAATGTCTGTGTGGCAGCGAATGCAGTTCCAAGGGACAGTGAAAACCAGCTAGAGCTTTCAGTGCTGGCAGCTTTCCTGTGGGCGCAATCTCTGGACGTTTCCAATTTGGCAGCCGGGCTCTGCCAGAGAGAGATACAGAGTGTTGCCCCATTAGGAAGCAATGCTTTAGCAGAGCGCGAATGTCTGTGTGGCAGCGAATGCAGTTCCAAGGGACAGTGAAAACCAGCTAGAGCTTTCAGTGCTGGCAGCTTTCCTGTGGGTGCAATCTCTGGACGTTTCCAATTTGGCAGCCGGGCTCTGCCAGAGAGAGATACAGAGTGTTGCCCCATTACGAAGCAATGCTTTAGCAGAGCGCGAATGTCTGTGTGGCAGCGAATGCAGTTCCAAGGGACAGTGAAAACCAGCTAGAGCTTTCAGTGCTGGCAGCTTTCCTGTGGGCGCAATGTCTGGACGTTTCCAATTTGGCAGCCGGGCTCTGCCAGAGAGAGATACAGAGTGTTGCCCCATTACGAAGCAATGCTTTAGCAGAGCGCGAATGTCTGTGTGGCAGCGAATGCAGTTCCAAGGGACAGTGAAAACCAGCTAGAGCTTTCAGTGCTGGCAGCTTTCCTGTGGGCGCAATCTCTGGACGTTTCCAATTTGGCAGCCGGGCTCTGCCAGAGAGAGATACAGAGTGTTGCCCCATTAGGAAGCAATGCTTTAGCAGAGCGCGAATGTCTGTGTGGCAGCGAATGCAGTTCCAAGGGACAGTGAAAACCAGCTAGAGCTTTCAGTGCTGGCAGCTTTCCTGTGGGCGCAATCTCTGGACGTTTCCAATTTGGCAGCCGGGCTCTGCCAGAGAGACATACAGAGTGTTGCCCCATTAGGAAGCAATGCTTTAGCAGAGCGCGAATGTCTGTGTGGCAGCGAATGCAGTTCCAAGGGACAGTGAAAACCAGCTAGAGCTTTCAGTGCTGGCAGCTTTCCTGTGGGCGCAATCTCTGGACGTTTCCAATTTGGCAGCCGGGCTCTGCCACAGAGAGATACAGAGTGTTGCCCCATTAGGAAGCAATGCTTTAGCAGAGCGCGAATGTCTGTGTGGCAGCGAATGCAGTTCCAAGGGACAGTGAAAACCAGCTAGAGCTTTCAGTGCTGGCAGCTTTCCTGTGGGCGCAATCTCTGGACGTTTCCAATTTGGCAGCCGGGCTCTGCCAGAGAGAGATACAGAGTGTTGCCCCATTACGAAGCAATGCTTTAGCAGAGCGCGAATGTCTGTGTGGCAGCGAATGCACTTCCAAGGGACAGTGAAAACCAGCTAGAGCTTTCAGTGCTGGCAGCTTTCCTGTGGGTGCAATCTCTGGACGTTTCCAATTTGGCAGCCGGGCTCTGCCAGAGAGAGATACAGAGTGTTGCCCCATTACGAAGCAATGCTTTAGCAGAGCGCGAATGTCTGTGTGGCAGCGAATGCAGTTCCAAGGGACAGTGAAAACCAGCTAGAGCTTTCAGTGCTGGCATCTTTCCTGTGGGCGCAATCTCTGGACGTTTCCAATTTGGCAGCCGGGCTCTGCCAGAGAGAGATACAGAGTGTTGCCCCATTACGAAGCAATGCTTTAGCAGAGCGCGAATGTCTGTGTGGCAGCGAATGCAGTTCCAAGGGACAGTGAAAACCAGCTAGAGCTTTCAGTGCTGGCAGCTTTCCTGTGGGTGCAATCTCTGGACGTTTCCAATTTGGCAGCCGGGCTCTGCCAGAGAGAGATACAGAGTGTTGCCCCATTAGGAAGCAATGCTTTAGCAGAGCGCGAATGTCTGTGTGGCAGCGAATGCAGTTCCAAGGGACAGTGAAAACCAGCTAGAGCTTTCAGTGCTGGCAGCTTTCCTGTGGGCGCAATCTCTGGACGTTTCCAATTTGGCAGCCGGGCTCTGCCAGAGAGAGATACAGAGTGTTGCCCCATTAGGAAGCAATGCTTTAGCAGAGCGCGAATGTCTGTGTGGCAGCGAATGCAGTTCCAAGGGACAGTGAAAACCAGCTAGAGCTTTCAGTGCTGGCAGCTTTCCTGTGGGCGCAATCTCTGGACGTTTCCAATTTGGCAGCCGGGCTCTGCCAGAGAGAGATACATAGTGTTGCCCCATTACGAAGCAATGCTTTAGCAGAGCGCGAATGTCTGTGTGGCAGCGAATGCAGTTCCAAGGGACAGTGAAAACCAGCTAGAACTTTCAGTGCTGGCAGCTTTCCTGTGGGCGCAATCTCTGGACGTTTCCAATTTGGCAGCCGGGCTCTGCCAGAGAGAGATACAGAGTGTTGCCCCATTACGAAGCAATGCTTTAGCAGAGCGCGAATGTCTGTGTGGCAGCGAATGCAGTTCCAAGGGACAGTGAAAACCAGCTAGAGCTTTCAGTGCTGGCAGCTTTCCTGTGGGCGCAATGTCTGGACGTTTCCAATTTGGCAGCCGGGCTCTGCCAGAGAGAGATACAGAGTGTTGCCCCATTACGAAGCAATGCTTTAGCAGAGCGCGAATGTCTGTGTGGCAGCGAATGCAGTTCCAAGGGACAGTGAAAACCAGCTAGAGCTTTCAGTGCTGGCAGCTTTCCTGTGGGCGCAATCTCTGGACGTTTCCAATTTGGCAGCCGGGCTCTGCCACAGAGAGATAAAGAATGTTGCCCCCTTACCTAGCAATGCTATAGCTGAGCACGAATGTCTGTGTGGCAGCGAATGCAGTTCCAAGGGACAGTGAAAACCAGCTAGAGCTTTCAGTGCTGGCAGCTTTCCTGTGGGCGCAATGTCTGGACGTTTCCAATTTGGCAGCCGGGCTCTGCCAGAGAGAGATACAGAGTGTTGCCCCATTAGGAAGCAATGCTTTAGCAGAGCGCGAATGTCTGTGTGGCAGCGAATGCAGTTCCAAGGGACAGTGAAAACCAGCTAGAGCTTTCAGTGCTGGCAGCTTTCCTGTGGGTGCAATCTCTGGACGTTTCCAATTTGGCAGCCGGGCTCTGCCACAGAGAGATAAAGAATGTTGCCCCCTTACCTAGCAATGCTATAGCTGAGCACGAATGTCTGTGTGGCAGCGAATGCAGTTCCAAGGGACAGTGAAAACCAGCTAGAGCTTTCAGTGCTGGCAGCTTTCCTGTGGGCGCAATCTCTGGACGTTTCCAATTTGGCAGCCGGGCTCTGCCAGAGAGAGATACAGAGTGTTGCCCCATTACGAAGCAATGCTTTAGCAGAGCGCGAATGTCTGTGTGGCAGCGAATGCAGTTCCAAGGGACAGTGAAAACCAGCTAGAGCTTTCAGTGCTGGCAGCTTTCCTGTGGGTGCAATCTCTGGACGTTTCCAATTTGGCAGCCGGGCTCTGCCAGAGAGAGATACAGAGTGTTGCCCCATTACGAAGCAATGCTTTAGCAGAGCGCGAATGTCTGTGTGGCAGCGAATGCAGTTCCAAGGGACAGTGAAAACCAGCTAGAGCTTTCAGTGCTGGCAGCTTTCCTGTGGGCGCAATGTCTGGACGTTTCCAATTTGGCAGCCGGGCTCTGCCAGAGAGAGATACAGAGTGTTGCCCCATTACGAAGCAATGCTTTAGCAGAGCGCGAATGTCTGTGTGGCAGCGAATGCAGTTCCAAGGGACAGTGAAAACCAGCTAGAGCTTTCAGTGCTGGCAGCTTTCCTGTGGGCGCAATCTCTGGACGTTTCCAATTTGGCAGCCGGGCTCTGCCAGAGAGAGATACAGAGTGTTGCCCCATTAGGAAGCAATGCTTTAGCAGAGCGCGAATGTCTGTGTGGCAGCGAATGCAGTTCCAAGGGACAGTGAAAACCAGCTAGAGCTTTCAGTGCTGGCAGCTTTCCTGTGGGCGCAATCTCTGGACGTTTCCAATTTGGCAGCCGGGCTCTGCCAGAGAGAGATACAGAGTGTTGCCCCATTAGGAAGCAATGCTTTAGCAGAGCGCGAATGTCTGTGTGGCAGCGAATGCAGTTCCAAGGGAATGTGAAAACCAGCTAGAGCTTTCAGTGCTGGCAGCTTTCCTGTGGGCGCAATCTCTGGACGTTTCCAATTTGGCAGCCGGGCTCTGCCACAGAGAGATACAGAGTGTTGCCCCATTAGGAAGCAATGCTTTAGCAGAGCGCGAATGTCTGTGTGGCAGCGAATGCAGTTCCAAGGGAATGTGAAAACCAGCTAGAGCTTTCAGTGCTGGCAGCTTTCCTGTGGGCGCAATCTCTGGACGTTTCCAATTTGGCAGCCGGGCTCTGCCACAGAGAGATAAAGAATGTTGCCCCCTTACCTAGCAATGCTATAGCTGAGCACGAATGTCTGTGTGGCAGCGAATGCAGTTCCAAGGGACAGTGAAAACCAGCTAGAGCTTTCAGTGCTGGCAGCTTTCCTGTGGGCGCAATCTCTGGACGTTTCCAATTTGGCAGCCGGGCTCTGCCAGAGAGAGATACAGAGTGTTGCCCCATTACGAAGCAATGCTTTAGCAGAGCGCGAATGTCTGTGTGGCAGCGAATGCACTTCCAAGGGACAGTGAAAACCAGCTAGAGCTTTCAGTGCTGGCAGCTTTCCTGTGGGTGCAATCTCTGGACGTTTCCAATTTGGCAGCCGGGCTCTGCCAGAGAGAGATACAGAGTGTTGCCCCATTACGAAGCAATGCTTTAGCAGAGCGCGAATGTCTGTGTGGCAGCGAATGCAGTTCCAAGGGACAGTGAAAACCAGCTAGAGCTTTCAGTGCTGGCATCTTTCCTGTGGGCGCAATCTCTGGACGTTTCCAATTTGGCAGCCGGGCTCTGCCAGAGAGAGATACAGAGTGTTGCCCCATTACGAAGCAATGCTTTAGCAGAGCGCGAATGTCTGTGTGGCAGCGAATGCAGTTCCAAGGGACAGTGAAAACCAGCTAGAGCTTTCAGTGCTGGCAGCTTTCCTGTGGGTGCAATCTCTGGACGTTTCCAATTTGGCAGCCGGGCTCTGCCAGAGAGAGATACAGAGTGTTGCCCCATTAGGAAGCAATGCTTTAGCAGAGCGCGAATGTCTGTGTGGCAGCGAATGCAGTTCCAAGGGACAGTGAAAACCAGCTAGAGCTTTCAGTGCTGGCAGCTTTCCTGTGGGCGCAATCTCTGGACGTTTCCAATTTGGCAGCCGGGCTCTGCCAGAGAGAGATACAGAGTGTTGCCCCATTAGGAAGCAATGCTTTAGCAGAGCGCGAATGTCTGTGTGGCAGCGAATGCAGTTCCAAGGGACAGTGAAAACCAGCTAGAGCTTTCAGTGCTGGCAGCTTTCCTGTGGGCGCAATCTCTGGACGTTTCCAATTTGGCAGCCGGGCTCTGCCAGAGAGAGATACAGAGTGTTGCCCCATTACGAAGCAATGCTTTAGCAGAGCGCGAATGTCTGTGTGGCAGCGAATGCAGTTCCAAGGGACAGTGAAAACCAGCTAGAACTTTCAGTGCTGGCAGCTTTCCTGTGGGCGCAATCTCTGGACGTTTCCAATTTGGCAGCCGGGCTCTGCCAGAGAGAGATACAGAGTGTTGCCCCATTACGAAGCAATGCTTTAGCAGAGCGCGAATGTCTGTGTGGCAGCGAATGCAGTTCCAAGGGAGAGTGAAAACCAGCTAGAGCTTTCAGTGCTGGCAGCTTTCCTGTGGGCGCAATGTCTGGACGTTTCCAATTTGGCAGCCGGGCTCTGCCAGAGAGAGATACAGAGTGTTGCCCCATTACGAAGCAATGCTTTAGCAGAGCGCGAATGTCTGTGTGGCAGCGAATGCAGTTCCAAGGGACAGTGAAAACCAGCTAGAGCTTTCAGTGCTGGCAGCTTTCCTGTGGGCGCAATCTCTGGACGTTTCCAATTTGGCAGCCGGGCTCTGCCACAGAGAGATAAAGAATGTTGCCCCCTTACCTAGCAATGCTATAGCTGAGCACGAATGTCTGTGTGGCAGCGAATGCAGTTCCAAGGGACAGTGAAAACCAGCTAGAGCTTTCAGTGCTGGCAGCTTTCCTGTGGGCGCAATGTCTGGACGTTTCCAATTTGGCAGCCGGGCTCTGCCAGAGAGAGATACAGAGTGTTGCCCCATTAGGAAGCAATGCTTTAGCAGAGCGCGAATGTCTGTGTGGCAGCGAATGCAGTTCCAAGGGACAGTGAAAACCAGCTAGAGCTTTCAGTGCTGGCAGCTTTCCTGTGGGTGCAATCTCTGGACGTTTCCAATTTGGCAGCCGGGCTCTGCCACAGAGAGATAAAGAATGTTGCCCCCTTACCTAGCAATGCTATAGCTGAGCACGAATGTCTGTGTGGCAGCGAATGCAGTTCCAAGGGACAGTGAAAACCAGCTAGAGCTTTCAGTGCTGGCAGCTTTCCTGTGGGCGCAATCTCTGGACGTTTCCAATTTGGCAGCCGGGCTCTGCCAGAGAGAGATACAGAGTGTTGCCCCATTACGAAGCAATGCTTTAGCAGAGCGCGAATGTCTGTGTGGCAGCGAATGCAGTTCCAAGGGACAGTGAAAACCAGCTAGAGCTTTCAGTGCTGGCAGCTTTCCTGTGGGTGCAATCTCTGGACGTTTCCAATTTGGCAGCCGGGCTCTGCCAGAGAGAGATACAGAGTGTTGCCCCATTACGAAGCAATGCTTTAGCAGAGCGCGAATGTCTGTGTGGCAGCGAATGCAGTTCCAAGGGACAGTGAAAACCAGCTAGAGCTTTCAGTGCTGGCAGCTTTCCTGTGGGCGCAATGTCTGGACGTTTCCAATTTGGCAGCCGGGCTCTGCCAGAGAGAGATACAGAGTGTTGCCCCATTACGAAGCAATGCTTTAGCAGAGCGCGAATGTCTGTGTGGCAGCGAATGCAGTTCCAAGGGACAGTGAAAACCAGCTAGAGCTTTCAGTGCTGGCAGCTTTCCTGTGGGCGCAATGTCTGGACGTTTCCAATTTGGCAGCCGGGCTCTGCCAGAGAGAGATACAGAGTGTTGCCCCATTAGGAAGCAATGCTTTAGCAGAGCGCGAATGTCTGTGTGGCAGCGAATGCAGTTCCAAGGGACAGTGAAAACCAGCTAGAGCTTTCAGTGCTGGCAGCTTTCCTGTGGGCGCAATGTCTGGACGTTTCCAATTTGGCAGCCGGGCTCTGCCAGAGAGAGATACAGAGTGTTGCCCCATTAGGAAGCAATGCTTTAGCAGAGCGCGAATGTCTGTGTGGCAGCGAATGCAGTTCCAAGGGACAGTGAAAACCAGCTAGAGCTTTCAGTGCTGGCAGCTTTCCTGTGGGCGCAATCTCTGGACGTTTCCAATTTGGCAGCCGGGCTCTGCCAGAGAGAGATACAGAGTGTTGCCCCATTACGAAGCAATGCTTTAGCAGAGCGCGAATGTCTGTGTGGCAGCGAATGCAGTTCCAAGGGACAGTGAAAACCAGCTAGAGCTTTCAGTGCTGGCAGCTTTCCTGTGGGTGCAATCTCTGGACGTTTCCAATTTGGCAGCCGGGCTCTGCCAGAGAGAGATACAGAGTGTTGCCCCATTAGGAAGCAATGCTTTAGCAGAGCGCGAATGTCTGTGTGGCAGCGAATGCAGTTCCAAGGGACAGTGAAAACCAGCTAGAGCTTTCAGTGCTGGCAGCTTTCCTGTGGGCGCAATCTCTGGACGTTTCCAATTTGGCAGCCGGGCTCTGCCAGAGAGAGATACAGAGTGTTGCCCCATTACGAAGCAATGCTTTAGCAGAGCGCGAATGTCTGTGTGGCAGCGAATGCAGTTCCAAGGGACAGTGAAAACCAGCTAGAGCTTTCAGTGCTGGCAGCTTTCCTGTGGGCGCAATCTCTGGACGTTTCCAATTTGGCAGCCGGGCTCTGCCAGAGAGAGATACAGAGTGTTGCCCCATTAGGAAGCAATGCTTTAGCAGAGCGCGAATGTCTGTGTGGCAGCGAATGCAGTTCCAAGGGACAGTGAAAACCAGCTAGAACTTTCAGTGCTGGCAGCTTTCCTGTGGGCGCAATCTCTGGACGTTTCCAATTTGGCAGCCGGGCTCTGCCAGAGAGAGATACAGAGTGTTGCCCCATTACGAAGCAATGCTTTAGCAGAGCGCGAATGTCTGTGTGGCAGCGAATGCAGTTCCAATGGAGAGTGAAAACCAGCTAGAGCTTTCAGTGCTGGCAGCTTTCCTGTGGGCGCAATCTCTGGACGTTTCCAATTTGGCAGCCGGGCTCTGCCAGAGAGAGATACAGAGTGTTGCCCCATTACGAAGCAATGCTTTAGCAGAGCGCGAATGTCTGTGTGGCAGCGAATGCAGTTCCAAGGGACAGTGAAAACCAGCTAGAGCTTTCAGTGCTGGCAGCTTTCCTGTGGGCGCAATCTCTGGACGTTTCCAATTTGGCAGCCGGGCTCTGCCACAGAGAGATAAAGAATGTTGCCCCCTTACCTAGCAATGCTATAGCTGAGCACGAATGTCTGTGTGGCAGCGAATGCAGTTCCAAGGGACAGTGAAAACCAGCTAGAGCTTTCAGTGCTGGCAGCTTTCCTGTGGGCGCAATCTCTGGACGTTTCCAATTTGGCAGCCGGGCTCTGCCAGAGAGAGATACAGAGTGTTGCCCCATTACGAAGCAATGCTTTAGCAGAGCGCGAATGTCTGTGTGGCAGCGAATGCAGTTCCAAGGGACAGTGAAAACCAGCTAGAGCTTTCAGTGCTGGCAGCTTTCCTGTGGGCGCAATCTCTGGACGTTTCCAATTTGGCAGCCGGGCTCTGCCAGAGAGAGATACAGAGTGTTGCCCCATTACGAAGCAATGCTTTAGCAGAGCGCGAATGTCTGTGTGGCAGCGAATGCAGTTCCAAGGGACAGTGAAAACCAGCTAGAGCTTTCAGTGCTGGCAGCTTTCCTGTGGGCGCAATCTCTGGACGTTTCCAATTTGGCAGCCGGGCTCTGCCACAGAGAGATACAGAGTGTTGCCCCATTACGAAGCAATGCTTTAGCAGAGCGCGAATGTCTGTGTGGCAGCGAATGCAGTTCCAAGGGACAGTGAAAACCAGCTAGAGCTTTCAGTGCTGGCAGCTTTCCTGTGGGCGCAATCTCTGGACGTTTCCAATTTGGCAGCCGGGCTCTGCCACAGAGAGATACAGAGTGTTGCCCCATTACGAAGCAATGCTTTAGCAGAGCGCCAATGTCTGTGTGGCAGCGAATGCAGTTCCAAGGGACAGTGAAAACCAGCTAGAGCTTTCAGTGCTGGCAGCTTTCCTGTGGGCGCAATCTCTGGACGTTTCCAATTTGGCAGCCGGGCTCTGCCAGAGAGAGATACAGAGTGTTGCCCCATTACGAAGCAATGCTTTAGCAGAGCGCGAATGTCTGTGTGGCAGCGAATGCAGTTCCAAGGGACAGTGAAAACCAGCTAGAGCTTTCAGTGCTGGCAGCTTTCCTGTGGGCGCAATCTCTGGACGTTTCCAATTTGGCAGCCGGGCTCTGCCAGAGAGAGATACAGAATGTTGCCCCATTACGAAGCAATGCTTTAGCAGAGCGCGAATGTCTGTGTGGCAGCGAATGCAGTTCCAAGGGACAGTGAAAACCAGCTAGAGCTTTCAGTGCTGGTAGCTTTCCTGTGGGCGCAATGTCTGGACGTTTCCAATTTGGCAGCCGGGCTCTGCCAGAGAGAGATACAGAGTGTTGCCCCATTACGAAGCAATGCTTTAGCAGAGCGCGAATGTCTGTGTGGCAGCGAATGCAGTTCCAAGGGACAGTGAAAACCAGCTAGAGCTTTCAGTGCTGGCAGCTTTCCTGTGGGCGCAATGTCTGGACGTTTCCAATTTGGCAGCCGGGCTCTGCCAGAGAGAGATACAGAGTGTTGCCCCATTAGGAAGCAATGCTTTAGCAGAGCGCGAATGTCTGTGTGGCAGCGAATGCAGTTCCAAGGGACAGTGAAAACCAGCTAGAGCTTTCAGTGCTGGCAGCTTTCCTGTGGGCGCAATCTCTGGACGTTTCCAATTTGGCAGCCGGGCTCTGCCAGAGAGAGATACAGAGTGTTGCCCCATTAGGAAGCAATGCTTTAGCAGAGCGCGAATGTCTGCGTGGCAGCGAATGCAGTTCCAAGGGACAGTGAAAACCAGCTAGAGCTTTCAGTGCTGGCAGCTTTCCTGTGGGCGCAATCTCTGGACGTTTCCAATTTGGCAGCCGGGCTCTGCCAGAGAGAGATACAGAGTGTTGCCCCATTACGAAGCAATGCTTTAGCAGAGCGCGAATGTCTGTGTGGCAGCGAATGCAGTTCCAAGGGACAGTGAAAACCAGCTAGAGCTTTCAGTGCTGGCAGCTTTCCTGTGGGCGCAATCTCTGGACGTTTCCAATTTGGCAGCCGGGCTCTGCCAGAGAGAGATACAGAGTGTTGCCCCATTAGGAAGCAATGCTTTAGCAGAGCGCGAATGTCTGTGTGGCAGCGAATGCAGTTCCAAGGGACAGTGAAAACCAGCTAGAGCTTTCAGTGCTGGCAGCTTTCCTGTGGGCGCAATCTCTGGACGTTTCCAATTTGGCAGCCGGGCTCTGCCAGAGAGAGATACAGAGTGTTGCCCCATTAGGAAGCAATGCTTTAGCAGAGCGCGAATGTCTGTGTGGCAGCGAATGCAGTTCCAAGGGACAGTGAAAACCAGCTAGAGCTTTCAGTGCTGGCAGCTTTCCTGTGGGCGCAATCTCTGGACGTTTCCAATTTGGCAGCCGGGCTCTGCCACAGAGAGATACAGAGTGTTGCCCCATTACGAAGCAATGCTTTAGCAGAGCGCGAATGTCTGTGTGGCAGCGAATGCAGTTCCAAGGGACAGTGAAAACCAGCTAGAGCTTTCAGTGCTGGCAGCTTTCCTGTGGGCGCAATCTCTGGACGTTTCCAATTTGGCAGCCGGGCTCTGCCAGAGAGAGATACAGAGTGTTGCCCCATTACGAAGCAATGCTTTAGCAGAGCGCGAATGTCTGTGTGGCAGCGAATGCAGTTCCAAGGGAGAGTGAAAACCAGCTAGAGCTTTCAGTGCTGGCAGCTTTCCTGTGGGCGCAATGTCTGGACGTTTCCAATTTGGCAGCCGGGCTCTGCCAGAGAGAGATACAGAGTGTTGCCCCATTACGAAGCAATGCTTTAGCAGAGCGCCAATGTCTGTGTGGCAGCGAATGCAGTTCCAAGGGACAGTGAAAACCAGCTAGAGCTTTCAGTGCTGGCAGCTTTCCTGTGGGTGCAATCTCTGGACGTTTCCAATTTGGCAGCCGGGCTCTGCCACACAGAGATAAAGAATGTTGCCCCCTTACCTAGCAATGCTATAGCTGAGCACGAATGTCTGTGTGGCAGCGAATGCAGTTCCAAGGGACAGTGAAAACCAGCTAGAGCTTTCAGTGCTGGCAGCTTTCCTGTGGGCGCAATCTCTGCACGTTTCCAATTTGGCAGCCGGGCTCTGCCAGAGAGAGATACAGAGTGTTGCCCCATTACGAAGCAATGCTTTAGCAGAGCGCGAATGTCTGTGTGGCAGCGAATGCAGTTCCAAGGGACAGTGAAAACCAGCTAGAGCTTTCAGTGCTGGCAGCTTTCCTGTGGGCGCAATCTCTGGACGTTTCCAATTTGGCAGCCGGGCTCTGCCAGAGAGAGATACAGAGTGTTGCCCCATTACGAAGCAATGCTTTAGCAGAGCGCGAATGTCTGTGTGGCAGCGAATGCAGTTCCAAGGGACAGTGAAAACCAGCTAGAGCTTTCAGTGCTGGCAGCTTTCCTGTGGGCGCAATCTCTGGACGTTTCCAATTTGGCAGCCGGGCTCTGCCAGAGAGAGATACAGAGTGTTGCCCCATTAGGAAGCAATGCTTTAGCAGAGCGCGAATGTCTGTGTGGCAGCGAATGCAGTTCCAAGGGACAGTGAAAACCAGCTAGAGCTTTCAGTGCTGGCAGCTTTCCTGTGGGCGCAATGTCTGGACGTTTCCAATTTGGCAGCCGGGCTCTGCCAGAGAGAGATACAGAGTGTTGCCCCATTACGAAGCAATGCTTTAGCAGAGCGCGAATGTCTGTGTGGCAGCGAATGCAGTTCCAAGGGACAGTGAAAACCAGCTAGAGCTTTCAGTGCTGGCAGCTTTCCTGTGGGCGCAATCTCTGGACGTTTCCAATTTGGCAGCCGGGCTCTGCCACAGAGAGATAAAGAATGTTACCCCCTTACCTAGCAATGCTATAGCTGAGCACGAATGTCTGTGTGGCAGCGAATGCAGTTCCAAGGGACAGTGAAAACCAGCTAGAGCTTTCAGTGCTGGCAGCTTTCCTGTGGGCGCAATGTCTGGACGTTTCCAATTTGGCAGCCGGGCTCTGCCAGAGAGAGATACAGAGTGTTGCCCCATTACGAAGCAATGCTTTAGCAGAGCGCGAATGTCTGTGTGGCAGCGAATGCAGTTCCAAGGGACAGTGAAAACCAGCTAGAGCTTTCAGTGCTGGCAGCTTTCCTGTGGGTGCAATCTCTGGACGTTTCCAATTTGGCAGCCGGGCTCTGCCAGAGAGAGATACAGAGTGTTGCCCCATTACGAAGCAATGCTTTAGCAGAGCGCGAATGTCTGTGTGGCAGCGAATGCAGTTCCAAGGGACAGTGAAAACCAGCTAGAGCTTTCAGTGCTGGCAGCTTTCCTGTGGGCGCAATCTCTGGACGTTTCCAATTTGGCAGCCGGGCTCTGCCACAGAGAGATACAGAGTGTTGCCCCATTACGAAGCAATGCTTTAGCAGAGCGCGAATGTCTGTGTGGCAGCGAATGCAGTTCCAAGGGACAGTGAAAACCAGCTAGAGCTTTCAGTGCTGGCAGCTTTCCTGTGGGCGAAATCTCTGGACGTTTCCAATTTGGCAGCCGGGCTCTGCCAGAGAGAGATATAGAGTGTTGCCCCATTAGGAAGCAATGCTTTAGCAGAGCGCGAATGTCTGTGTGGCAGCGAATGCAGTTCCAAGGGACAGTGAAAACCAGCTAGAGCTTTCAGTGCTGGCAGCTTTCCTGTGGGCGCAATCTCTGGACGTTTCCAATTTGGCAGCCGGGCTCTGCCAGAGAGAGATACAGAGTGTTGCCCCATTACGAAGCAATGCTTTAGCAGAGCGCGAATGTCTGTGTGGCAGCGAATGCAGTTCCAAGGGACAGTGAAAACCAGCTAGAGCTTTCAGTGCTGGCAGCTTTCCTGTGGGTGCAATGTCTGGACGTTTCCAATTTGGCAGCCGGGCTCTGCCAGAGAGAGATACAGAGTGTTGCCCCATTAGGAAGCAATGCTTTAGCAGAGCGCGAATGTCTGTGTGGCAGCGAATGCAGTTCCAAGGGACAGTGAAAACCAGCTAGAGCTTTCAGTGCTGGCAGCTTTCCTGTGGGCGCAATGTCTGGACGTTTCCAATTTGGCAGCCGGGCTCTGCCAGAGAGAGATACAGAGTGTTGCCCCATTAGGAAGCAATGCTTTAGCAGAGCGCGAATGTCTGTGTGGCAGCGAATGCAGTTCCAAGGGACAGTGAAAACCAGCTAGAGCTTTCAGTGCTGGCAGCTTTCCTGTGGGCGCAATGTCTGGACGTTTCCAATTTGGCAGCCGGGCTCTGCCAGAGAGAGATACAGAGTGTTGCCCCATTACGAAGCAATGCTTTAGCAGAGCGCCAATGTCTGTGTGGCAGCGAATGCAGTTCCAAGGGAATGTGAAAACCAGCTAGAGCTTTCAGTGCTGGCAGCTTTCCTGTGGGCGCAATCTCTGGACGTTTCCAATTTGGCAGCCGGGCTCTGCCAGAGAGAGATACAGAGTGTTGCCCCATTACGAAGCAATGCTTTAGCAGAGCGCGAATGTCTGTGTGGCAGCGAATGCAGTTCCAAGGGACAGTGAAAACCAGCTAGAGCTTTCAGTGCTGGCAGCTTTCCTGTGGGCGCAATCTCTGGACGTTTCCAATTTGGCAGCCGGGCTCTGCCAGAGAGAGATACAGAGTGTTGCCCCATTACGAAGCAATGCTTTAGCAGAGCGCGAATGTCTGTGTGGCAGCGAATGCAGTTCCAAGGGACAGTGAAAACCAGCTAGAGCTTTCAGTGCTGGCAGCTTTCCTGTGGGCGCAATGTCTGGACGTTTCCAATTTGGCAGCCGGGCTCTGCCAGACAGAGATACAGAGTGTTGCCCCATTACGAAGCAATGCTTTAGCAGAGCGCGAATGTCTGTGTGGCAGCGAATGCAGTTCCAAGGGACAGTGAAAACCAGCTAGAGCTTTCAGTGCTGGCAGCTTTCCTGTGGGCGCAATCTCTGGACGTTTCCAATTTGGCAGCCGGGCTCTGCCAGAGAGAGATACAGAGTGTTGCCCCATTACGAAGCAATGCTTTAGCAGAGCGCGAATGTCTGTGTGGCAGCGAATGCAGTTCCAAGGGACAGTGAAAACCAGCTAGAGCTTTCAGTGCTGGCAGCTTTCCTGTGGGCGCAATGTCTGGACGTTTCCAATTTGGCAGCCGGGCTCTGCCAGAGAGAGATACAGAGTGTTGCCCCATTACGAAGCAATGCTTTAGCAGAGCGCGAATGTCTGTGTGGCAGCGAATGCAGTTCCAAGGGACAGTGAAAACCAGCTAGAGCTTTCAGTGCTGGCAGCTTTCCTGTGGGCGCAATCTCTGGACGTTTCCAATTTGGCAGCCGGGCTCTGCCAGAGAGAGATACAGAGTGTTGCCCCATTACGAAGCAATGCTTTAGCAGAGCGCGAATGTCTGTGTGGCAGCGAATGCAGTTCCAAGGGAGAGTGAAAACCAGCTAGAGCTTTCAGTGCTGGCAGCTTTCCTGTGGGCGCAATGTCTGGACGTTTCCAATTTGGCAGCCGGGCTCTGCCAGAGAGAGATACACAGTGTTGCCCCATTACGAAGCAATGCTTTAGCAGAGCGCGAATGTCTGTGTGGCAGCGAATGCAGTTCCAAGGGACAGTGAAAACCAGCTAGAGCTTTCAGTGCTGGCAGCTTTCCTGTGGGTGCAATCTCTGGACGTTTCCAATTTGGCAGCCGGGCTCTGCCAGAGAGAGATACAGAGTGTTGCCCCATTACGAAGCAATGCTTTAGCAGAGCGCGAATGTCTGTGTGGCAGCGAATGCAGTTCCAAGGGACAGTGAAAACCAGCTAGAGCTTTCAGTGCTGGCAGCTTTCCTGTGGGCGCAATCTCTGGACGTTTCCAATTTGGCAGCCGGGCTCTGCCAGAGAGAGATACAGAGTGTTGCCCCATTACGAAGCAATGCTTTAGCAGAGCGCGAATGTCTGTGTGGCAGCGAATGCAGTTCCAAGGGACAGTGAAAACCAGCTAGAGCTTTCAGTGCTGGCAGCTTTCCTGTGGGCGCAATCTCTGGACGTTTCCAATTTGGCAGCCGGGCTCTGCCAGAGAGAGATACAGAGTGTTGCCCCATTACGAAGCAATGCTTTAGCAGAGCGCGAATGTCTGTGTGGCAGCGAATGCAGTTCCAAGGGACAGTGAAAACCAGCTAGAGCTTTCAGTGCTGGCAGCTTTCCTGTGGGCGCAATGTCTGGACGTTTCCAATTTGGCAGCCGGGCTCTGCCAGAGAGAGATACAGAGTGTTGCCCCATTACGAAGCAATGCTTTAGCAGAGCGCGAATGTCTGTGTGGCAGCGAATGCAGTTCCAAGGGACAGTGAAAACCAGCTAGAGCTTTCAGTGCTGGCAGCTTTCCTGTGGGCGCAATGTCTGGACGTTTCCAATTTGGCAGCCGGGCTCTGCCAGAGAGAGATACAGAGTGTTGCCCCATTACGAAGCAATGCTTTAGCAGAGCGCGAATGTCTGTGTGGCAGCGAATGCAGTTCCAAGGGACAGTGAAAACCAGCTAGAGCTTTCAGTGCTGGCAGCTTTCCTGTGGGCGCAATGTCTGGACGTTTCCAATTTGGCAGCCGGGCTCTGCCAGAGAGAGATACAGAGTGTTGCCCCATTAGGAAGCAATGCTTTAGCAGAGCGCGAATGTCTGTGTGGCAGCGAATGCAGTTCCAAGGGACAGTGAAAACCAGCTAGAGCTTTCAGTGCTGGCAGCTTTCCTGTGGGCGCAATGTCTGGACGTTTCCAATTTGGCAGCCGGGCTCTGCCAGAGAGAGATACAGAGTGTTGCCCCATTACGAAGCAATGCTTTAGCAGAGCGCGAATGTCTGTGTGGCAGCGAATGCAGTTCCAAGGGACAGTGAAAACCAGCTAGAGCTTTCAGTGCTGGCAGCTTTCCTGTGGGCGCAATGTCTGGACGTTTCCAATTTGGCAGCCGGGCTCTGCCAGAGAGAGATACAGAGTGTTGCCCCATTACGAAGCAATGCTTTAGCAGAGCGCGAATGTCTGTGTGGCAGCGAATGCAGTTCCAAGGGACAGTGAAAACCAGCTAGAGCTTTCAGTGCTGGCAGCTTTCCTGTGGGCGCAATCTCTGGACGTTTCCAATTTGGCAGCCGGGCTCTGCCAGAGAGAGATACAGTGTTGCCCCATTACGAAGCAATGCTTTAGCAGAGCGCGAATGTCTGTGTGGCAGCGAATGCAGTTCCAAGGGACAGTGAAAACCAGCTAGAGCTTTCAGTGCTGGCAGCTTTCCTGTGGGCGCAATCTCTGGACGTTTCCAATTTGGCAGCCGGGCTCTGCCAGAGAGAGATAAAGAATGTTGCCCCCTTACCAAGCAATGCTATAGCTGAGCACGAATGTCTGTGTGGCAGCGAATGCAGTTCCAAGGGACAGTGAAAACCAGCTAGAGCTTTCAGTGCTGGCAGCTTTCCTGTGGGCGCAATGTCTGGACGTTTCCAATTTGGCAGCCGGGCTCTGCCAGAGAGAGATACAGAGTGTTGCCCCATTACGAAGCAATGCTTTAGCAGAGCGCGAATGTCTGTGTGGCAGCGAATGCAGTTCCAAGGGACAGTGAAAACCAGCTAGAGCTTTCAGTGCTGGCAGCTTTCCTGTGGGCGCAATCTCTGGACGTTTCCAATTTGGCAGCCGGGCTCTGCCAGAGAGAGATACAGAGTGTTGCCCCATTAGGAAGCAATGCTTTAGCAGAGCGCGAATGTCTGTGTGGCAGCGAATGCAGTTCCAAGGGACAGTGAAAACCAGCTAGAGCTTTCAGTGCTGGCAGCTTTCCTGTGGGCGCAATCTCTGGACGTTTCCAATTTGGCAGCCGCGCTCTGCCAGAGAGAGATACAGAGTGTTGCCCCATTACGAAGCAATGCTTTAGCAGAGCGCGAATGTCTGTGTGGCAGCGAATGCAGTTCCAAGGGACAGTGAAAACCAGCTAGAGCTTTCAGTGCTGGCAGCTTTCCTGTGGGTGCAATCTCTGGACGTTTCCAATTTGGCAGCCGGGCTCTGCCAGAGAGAGATACAGTGTTGCCCCATTACGAAGCAATGCTTTAGCAGAGCGCGAATGTCTGTGTGGCAGCGAATGCAGTTCCAAGGGACAGTGAAAACCAGCTAGAGCTTTCAGTGCTGGCAGCTTTCCTGTGGGCGCAATGTCTGGACGTTTCCAATTTGGCAGCCGGGCTCTGCCAGAGAGAGATACAGAGTGTTGCCCCATTACGAAGCAATGCTTTAGCAGAGCGCGAATGTCTGTGTGGCAGCGAATGCAGTTCCAAGGGACAGTGAAAACCAGCTAGAGCTTTCAGTGCTGGCAGCTTTCCTGTGGGCGCAATGTCTGGACGTTTCCAATTTGGCAGCCGGGCTCTGCCAGAGAGAGATACAGAGTGTTGCCCCATTACGAAGCAATGCTTTAGCAGAGCGCGAATGTCTGTGTGGCAGCGAATGCAGTTCCAAGGGACAGTGAAAACCAGCTAGAGCTTTCAGTGCTGGCAGCTTTCCTGTGGGCGCAATCTCTGGACGTTTCCAATTTGGCAGCCGGGCTCTGCCAGAGAGAGATACAGAGTGTTGCCCCATTAGGAAGCAATGCTTTAGCAGAGCGCGAATGTCTGTGTGGCAGCGAATGCAGTTCCAAGGGACAGTGAAAACCAGCTAGAGCTTTCAGTGCTGGCAGCTTTCCTGTGGGCGCAATCTCTGGACGTTTCCAATTTGGCAGCCGGGCTCTGCCAGAGAGAGATACAGAGTGTTGCCCCATTAGGAAGCAATGCTTTAGCAGAGCGCCAATGTCTGTGTGGCAGCGAATGCAGTTCCAAGGGACAGTGAAAACCAGCTAGAGCTTTCAGTGCTGGCAGCTTTCCTGTGGGCGCAATCTCTGGACGTTTCCAATTTGGCAGCCGGGCTCTGCCAGAGAGAGATACAGAGTGTTGCCCCATTACGAAGCAATGCTTTAGCAGAGCGCCAATGTCTGTGTGGCAGCGAATGCAGTTCCAAGGGACAGTGAAAACCAGCTAGAGCTTTCAGTGCTGGCAGCTTTCCTGTGGGCGCAATCTCTGGACGTTTCCAATTTGGCAGCCGGGCTCTGCCAGAGAGAGATACAGAGTGTTGCCCCATTAGGAAGCAATGCTTTAGCAGAGCGCGAATGTCTGTGTGGCAGCGAATGCAGTTCCAAGGGACAGTGAAAACCAGCTAGAGCTTTCAGTGCTGGCAGCTTTCCTGTGGGCGCAATCTCTGGACGTTTCCAATTTGGCAGCCGGGCTCTGCCAGAGAGAGATACAGAGTGTTGCCCCATTACGAAGCAATGCTTTAGCAGAGCGCGAATGTCTGTGTGGCAGCGAATGCAGTTCCAAGGGACAGTGAAAACCAGCTAGAGCTTTCAGTGCTGGCAGCTTTCCTGTGGGCGCAATGTCTGGACGTTTCCAATTTGGCAGCCGGGCTCTGCCAGAGAGAGATACAGAGTGTTGCCCCATTACGAAGCAATGCTTTAGCAGAGCGCGAATGTCTGTGTGGCAGCGAATGCAGTTCCAAGGGACAGTGAAAACCAGCTAGAGCTTTCAGTGCTGGCAGCTTTCCTGTGGGCGCAATGTCTGGACGTTTCCAATTTGGCAGCCGGGCTCTGCCAGAGAGAGATACAGAGTGTTGCCCCATTACGAAGCAATGCTTTAGCAGAGCGCGAATGTCTGTGTGGCAGCGAATGCAGTTCCAAGGGACAGTGAAAACCAGCTAGAGCTTTCAGTGCTGGCAGCTTTCCTGTGGGCGCAATGTCTGGACGTTTCCAATTTGGCAGCCGGGCTCTGCCAGAGAGAGATACAGAGTGTTGCCCCATTACGAAGCAATGCTTTAGCAGAGCGCGAATGTCTGTGTGGCAGCGAATGCAGTTCCAAGGGACAGTGAAAACCAGCTAGAGCTTTCAGTGCTGGCAGCTTTCCTGTGGGCGCAATCTCTGGACGTTTCCAATTTGGCAGCCGGGCTCTGCCAGAGAGAGATACAGAGTGTTGCCCCATTACGAAGCAATGCTTTAGCAGAGCGCGAATGTCTGTGTGGCAGCGAATGCAGTTCCAAGGGACAGTGAAAACCAGCTAGAGCTTTCAGTGCTGGCAGCTTTCCTGTGGGCGCAATGTCTGGACGTTTCCAATTTGGCAGCCGGGCTCTGCCAGAGAGAGATACAGAGTGTTGCCCCATTACGAAGCAATGCTTTAGCAGAGCGCGAATGTCTGTGTGGCAGCGAATGCAGTTCCAAGGGACAGTGAAAACCAGCTAGAGCTTTCAGTGCTGGCAGCTTTCCTGTGGGCGCAATCTCTGGACGTTTCCAATTTGGCAGCCGGGCTCTGCCAGAGAGAGATACAGAGTGTTGCCCCATTACGAAGCAATGCTTTAGCAGAGCGCGAATGTCTGTGTGGCAGCGAATGCAGTTCCAAGGGACAGTGAAAACCAGCTAGAGCTTTCAGTGCTGGCAGCTTTCCTGTGGGCGCAATCTCTGGACGTTTCCAATTTGGCAGCCGGGCTCTGCCAGAGAGAGATACAGAGTGTTGCCCCATTACGAAGCAATGCTTTAGCAGAGCGCGAATGTCTGTGTGGCAGCGAATGCAGTTCCAAGGGACAGTGAAAACCAGCTAGAGCTTTCAGTGCTGGCAGCTTTCCTGTGGGCGCAATGTCTGGACGTTTCCAATTTGGCAGCCGGGCTCTGCCAGAGAGAGATACAGAGTGTTGCCCCATTAGGAAGCAATGCTTTAGCAGAGCGCGAATGTCTGTGTGGCAGCGAATGCAGTTCCAAGGGACAGTGAAAACCAGCTAGAGCTTTCAGTGCTGGCAGCTTTCCTGTGGGCGCAATCTCTGGACGTTTCCAATTTGGCAGCCGGGCTCTGCCAGAGAGAGATACAGAGTGTTGCCCCATTAGGAAGCAATGCTTTAGCAGAGCGCGAATGTCTGTGTGGCAGCGAATGCAGTTCCAAGGGACAGTGAAAACCAGCTAGAGCTTTCAGTGCTGGCAGCTTTCCTGTGGGCGCAATGTCTGGACGTTTCCAATTTGGCAGCCGGGCTCTGCCAGAGAGAGATACAGAGTGTTGCCCCATTACGAAGCAATGCTTTAGCAGAGCGCGAATGTCTGTGTGGCAGCGAATGCAGTTCCAAGGGACAGTGAAAACCAGCTAGAGCTTTCAGTGCTGGCAGCTTTCCTGTGGGCGCAATGTCTGGACGTTTCCAATTTGGCAGCCGGGCTCTGCCAGAGAGAGATACAGAGTGTTGCCCCATTACGAAGCAATGCTTTAGCAGAGCGCGAATGTCTGTGTGGCAGCGAATGCAGTTCCAAGGGACAGTGAAAACCAGCTAGAGCTTTCAGTGCTGGCAGCTTTCCTGTGGGCGCAATGTCTGGACGTTTCCAATTTGGCAGCCGGGCTCTGCCAGAGAGAGATACAGAGTGTTGCCCCATTACGAAGCAATGCTTTAGCAGAGCGCGAATGTCTGTGTGGCAGCGAATGCAGTTCCAAGGGACAGTGAAAACCAGCTAGAGCTTTCAGTGCTGGCAGCTTTCCTGTGGGCGCAATCTCTGGACGTTTCCAATTTGGCAGCCGGGCTCTGCCAGAGAGAGATACAGTGTTGCCCCATTACGAAGCAATGCTTTAGCAGAGCGCGAATGTCTGTGTGGCAGCGAATGCAGTTCCAAGGGACAGTGAAAACCAGCTAGAGCTTTCAGTGCTGGCAGCTTTCCTGTGGGCGCAATCTCTGGACGTTTCCAATTTGGCAGCCGGGCTCTGCCACAGAGAGATAAAGAATGTTGCCCCCTTACCAAGCAATGCTATAGCTGAGCACGAATGTCTGTGTGGCAGCGAATGCAGTTCCAAGGGAATGTGAAAACCACCTAGAGCTTTCAGTGCTGGCAGCTTTCCTGTGGGCGCAATCTCTGGACGTTTCCAATTTGGCAGCCGGGCTCTGCCAGAGAGAGATACAGAGTGTTGCCCCATTAGGAAGCAATGCTTTAGCAGAGCGCGAATGTCTGTGTGGCAGCGAATGCAGTTCCAAGGGACAGTGAAAACCAGCTAGAGCTTTCAGTGCTGGCAGCTTTCCTGTGGGCGCAATGTCTGGACGTTTCCAATTTGGCAGCCGGGCTCTGCCAGAGAGAGATACAGAGTGTTGCCCCATTACGAAGCAATGCTTTAGCAGAGCGCGAATGTCTGTGTGGCAGCGAATGCAGTTCCAAGGGACAGTGAAAACCAGCTAGAGCTTTCAGTGCTGGCAGCTTTCCTGTGGGCGCAATCTCTGGACGTTTCCAATTTGGCAGCCGGGCTCTGCCAGAGAGAGATACAGAATGTTGCCCCATTACGAAGCAATGCTTTAGCAGAGCGCGAATGTCTGTGTGGCAGCGAATGCAGTTCCAAGGGACAGTGAAAACCAGCTAGAGCTTTCAGTGCTGGCAGCTTTCCTGTGGGCGCAATGTCTGGACGTTTCCAATTTGGCAGCCGGGCTCTGCCAGAGAGAGATACAGAGTGTTGCCCCATTACGAAGCAATGCTTTAGCAGAGCGCGAATGTCTGTGTGGCAGCGAATGCAGTTCCAAGGGACAGTGAAAACCAGCTAGAGCTTTCAGTGCTGGCAGCTTTCCTGTGGGCGCAATGTCTGGACGTTTCCAATTTGGCAGCCGGGCTCTGCCAGAGAGAGATACAGAGTGTTGCCCCATTAGGAAGCAATGCTTTAGCAGAGCGCGAATGTCTGTGTGGCAGCGAATGCAGTTCCAAGGGACAGTGAAAACCAGCTAGAGCTTTCAGTGCTGGCAGCTTTCCTGTGGGCGCAATGTCTGGACGTTTCCAATTTGGCAGCCGGGCTCTGCCAGAGAGAGATACAGAGTGTTGCCCCATTAGGAAGCAATGCTTTAGCAGAGCGCGAATGTCTGTGTGGCAGCGAATGCAGTTCCAAGGGACAGTGAAAACCAGCTAGAGCTTTCAGTGCTGGCAGCTTTCCTGTGGGCGCAATCTCTGGACGTTTCCAATTTGGCAGCCGGGCTCTGCCAGAGAGAGATACAGAGTGTTGCCCCATTAGGAAGCAATGCTTTAGCAGAGCGCGAATGTCTGTGTGGCAGCGAATGCAGTTCCAAGGGACAGTGAAAACCAGCTAGAGCTTTCAGTGCTGGCAGCTTTCCTGTGGGCGCAATGTCTGGACGTTTCCAATTTGGCAGCCGGGCTCTGCCAGAGAGAGATACAGAGTGTTGCCCCATTACGAAGCAATGCTTTAGCAGAGCGCGAATGTCTGTATGGCAGCGAATGCAGTTCCAAGGGACAGTGAAAACCAGCTAGAGCTTTCAGTGCTGGCAGCTTTCCTGTGGGCGCAATGTCTGGACGTTTCCAATTTGGCAGCCGGGCTCTGCCAGAGAGAGATACAGAGTGTTGCCCCATTACGAAGCAATGCTTTAGCAGAGCGCGAATGTCTGTGTGGCAGCGAATGCAGTTCCAAGGGACAGTGAAAACCAGCTAGAGCTTTCAGTGCTGGCAGCTTTCCTGTGGGCGCAATCTCTGGACGTTTCCAATTTGGCAGCCGGGCTCTGCCAGAGAGAGATACAGAGTGTTGCCCCATTAGGAAGCAATGCTTTAGCAGAGCGCGAATGTCTGTGTGGCAGCGAATGCAGTTCCAAGGGACAGTGAAAACCAGCTAGAGCTTTCAGTGCTGGCAGCTTTCCTGTGGGCGCAATGTCTGGACGTTTCCAATTTGGCAGCCGGGCTCTGCCAGAGAGAGATACAGAGTGTTGCCCCATTACGAAGCAATGCTTTAGCAGAGCGCGAATGTCTGTGTGGCAGCGAATGCAGTTCCAAGGGACAGTGAAAACCAGCTAGAGCTTTCAGTGCTGGCAGCTTTCCTGTGGGCGCAATCTCTGGACGTTTCCAATTTGGCAGCCGGGCTCTGCCAGAGAGAGATACAGAGTGTTGCCCCATTACGAAGCAATGCTTTAGCAGAGCGCGAATGTCTGTGTGGCAGCGAATGCAGTTCCAAGGGACAGTGAAAACCAGCTAGAGCTTTCAGTGCTGGCAGCTTTCCTGTGGGTGCAATCTCTGGACGTTTCCAATTTGGCAGCCGGGCTCTGCCAGAGAGAGATACAGTGTTGCCCCATTACGAAGCAATGCTTTAGCAGAGCGCGAATGTCTGTGTGGCAGCGTGGCAGCGAATGCAGTTCCAAGGGACAGTGAAAACCAGCTAGAGCTTTCAGTGCTGGCAGCTTTCCTGTGGGCGCAATCTCTGGACGTTTCCAATTTGGCAGCCGGGCTCTGCCACAGAGAGATAAAGAATGTTGCCCCCTTACCTAGCAATGATATAGCTGAGCACGAATGTCTGTGTGGCAGCGAATGCAGTTCCAAGGGACAGTGAAAACCACCTAGAGCTTTCAGTGCTGGCAGCTTTCCTGTGGGCGCAATCTCTGGACGTTTCCAATTTGGCAGCCGGGCTCTGCCAGAGAGAGATACAGAGTGTTGCCCCATTACGAAGCAATGCTTTAGCAGAGCGCGAATGTCTGTGTGGCAGCGAATGCAGTTCCAAGGGACAGTGAAAACCAGCTAGAGCTTTCAGTGCTGGCAGCTTTCCTGTGGGCGCAATCTCTGGACGTTTCCAATTTGGCAGCCGGGCTCTGCCAGAGAGAGATACAGAGTGTTGCCCCATTACGAAGCAATGCTTTAGCAGAGCGCGAATGTCTGTGTGGCAGCGAATGCAGTTCCAAGGGACAGTGAAAACCAGCTAGAGCTTTCAGTGCTGGCAGCTTTCCTGTGGGCGCAATCTCTGGACGTTTCCAATTTGGCAGCCGGGCTCTGCCAGAGAGAGATACAGAGTGTTGCCCCATTACGAAGCAATGCTTTAGCAGAGCGCGAATGTCTGTGTGGCAGCGAATGCAGTTCCAAGGGACAGTGAAAACCAGCTAGAGCTTTCAGTGCTGGCAGCTTTCCTGTGGGCGCAATCTCTGGACGTTTCCAATTTGGCAGCCGGGCTCTGCCAGAGAGAGATACAGAGTGTTGCCCCATTAGGAAGCAATGCTTTAGCAGAGCGCGAATGTCTGTGTGGCAGCGAATGCAGTTCCAAGGGACAGTGAAAACCAGCTAGAACTTTCAGTGCTGGCAGCTTTCCTGTGGGCGCAATCTCTGGACGTTTCCAATTTGGCAGCCGGGCTCTGCCAGAGAGAGATACAGAGTGTTGCCCCATTACGAAGCAATGCTTTAGCAGAGCGCGAATGTCTGTATGGCAGCGAATGCAGTTCCAAGGGACAGTGAAAACCAGCTAGAGCTTTCAGTGCTGGCAGCTTTCCTGTGGGCGCAATGTCTGGACGTTTCCAATTTGGCAGCCGGGCTCTGCCAGAGAGAGATACAGAGTGTTGCCCCATTACGAAGCAATGCTTTAGCAGAGCGCGAATGTCTGTGTGGCAGCGAATGCAGTTCCAAGGGACAGTGAAAACCAGCTAGAGCTTTCAGTGCTGGCAGCTTTCCTGTGGGCGCAATCTCTGGACGTTTCCAATTTGGCAGCCGGGCTCTGCCAGAGAGAGATACAGAGTGTTGCCCCATTAGGAAGCAATGCTTTAGCAGAGCGCGAATGTCTGTGTGGCAGCGAATGCAGTTCCAAGGGACAGTGAAAACCAGCTAGAGCTTTCAGTGCTGGCAGCTTTCCTGTGGGCGCAATCTCTGGACGTTTCCAATTTGGCAGCCGGGCTCTGCCAGAGAGAGATACAGAGTGTTGCCCCATTACGAAGCAATGCTTTAGCAGAGCGCGAATGTCTGTGTGGCAGCGAATGCAGTTCCAAGGGACAGTGAAAACCAGCTAGAGCTTTCAGTGCTGGCAGCTTTCCTGTGGGCGCAATCTCTGGACGTTTCCAATTTGGCAGCCGGGCTCTGCCAGAGAGAGATACAGAGTGTTGCCCCATTACGAAGCAATGCTTTAGCAGAGCGCGAATGTCTGTGTGGCAGCGAATGCAGTTCCAAGGGACAGTGAAAACCAGCTAGAGCTTTCAGTGCTGGCAGCTTTCCTGTGGGCGCAATGTCTGGACGTTTCCAATTTGGCAGCCGGGCTCTGCCAGAGAGAGATACAGAGTGTTGCCCCATTACGAAGCAATGCTTTAGCAGAGCGCGAATGTCTGTGTGGCAGCGAATGCAGTTCCAAGGGACAGTGAAAACCAGCTAGAGCTTTCAGTGCTGGCAGCTTTCCTGTGGGCGCAATCTCTGGACGTTTCCAATTTGGCAGCCGGGCTCTGCCAGAGAGAGATACAGAGTGTTGCCCCATTACGAAGCAATGCTTTAGCAGAGCGCGAATGTCTGTGAGGCAGCGAATGCAGTTCCAAGGGACAGTGAAAACCAGCTAGAGCTTTCAGTGCTGGCAGCTTTCCTGTGGGCGCAATCTCTGGACGTTTCCAATTTGGCAGCCGGGCTCTGCCAGAGAGAGATACAGAGTGTTGCCCCATTACGAAGCAATGCTTTAGCAGAGCGCGAATGTCTGTGTGGCAGCGAATGCAGTTCCAAGGGACAGTGAAAACCAGCTAGAGCTTTCAGTGCTGGCAGCTTTCCTGTGGGCGCAATCTCTGGACGTTTCCAATTTGGCAGCCGGGCTCTGCCAGAGAGAGATACAGAGTGTTGCCCCATTACGAAGCAATGCTTTAGCAGAGCGCGAATGTCTGTGTGGCAGCGAATGCAGTTCCAAGGGACAGTGAAAACCAGCTAGAGCTTTCAGTGCTGGCAGCTTTCCTGTGGGCGCAATGTCTGGACGTTTCCAATTTGGCAGCCGGGCTCTGCCAGAGAGAGATACAGAGTGTTGCCCCATTAGGAAGCAATGCTTTAGCAGAGCGCGAATGTCTGTGTGGCAGCGAATGCAGTTCCAAGGGACAGTGAAAACCAGCTAGAGCTTTCAGTGCTGGCAGCTTTCCTGTGGGCGCAATCTCTGGACGTTTCCAATTTGGCAGCCGGGCTCTGCCAGAGAGAGATACAGAGTGTTGCCCCATTACGAAGCAATGCTTTAGCAGAGCGCGAATGTCTGTGAGGCAGCGAATGCAGTTCCAAGGGACAGTGAAAACCAGCTAGAGCTTTCAGTGCTGGCAGCTTTCCTGTGGGCGCAATCTCTGGACGTTTCCAATTTGGCAGCCGGGCTCTGCCAGAGAGAGATACAGAGTGTTGCCCCATTAGGAAGCAATGCTTTAGCAGAGCGCGAATGTCTGTGTGGCAGCGAATGCAGTTCCAAGGGACAGTGAAAACCAGCTAGAGCTTTCAGTGCTGGCAGCTTTCCTGTGGGCGCAATCTCTGGACGTTTCCAATTTGGCAGCCGGGCTCTGCCAGAGAGAGATACAGAGTGTTGCCCCATTACGAAGCAATGCTTTAGCAGAGCGCGAATGTCTGTGTGGCAGCGAATGCAGTTCCAAGGGACAGTGAAAACCAGCTAGAGCTTTCAGTGCTGGCAGCTTTCCTGTGGGCGCAATGTCTGGACGTTTCCAATTTGGCAGCCGGGCTCTGCCAGAGAGAGATACAGAGTGTTGCCCCATTACGAAGCAATGCTTTAGCAGAGCGCGAATGTCTGTGTGGCAGCGAATGCAGTTCCAAGGGACAGTGAAAACCAGCTAGAGCTTTCAGTGCTGGCAGCTTTCCTGTGGGCGCAATCTCTGGACGTTTCCAATTTGGCAGCCGGGCTCTGCCAGAGAGAGATACAGAGTGTTGCCCCATTACGAAGCAATGCTTTAGCAGAGCGCGAATGTCTGTATGGCAGCGAATGCAGTTCCAAGGGACAGTGAAAACCAGCTAGAGCTTTCAGTGCTGGCAGCTTTCCTGTGGGCGCAATGTCTGGACGTTTCCAATTTGGCAGCCGGGCTCTGCCAGAGAGAGATACAGAGTGTTGCCCCATTACGAAGCAATGCTTTAGCAGAGCGCGAATGTCTGTGTGGCAGCGAATGCAGTTCCAAGGGACAGTGAAAACCAGCTAGAGCTTTCAGTGCTGGCAGCTTTCCTGTGGGCGCAATCTCTGGACGTTTCCAATTTGGCAGCCGGGCTCTGCCAGAGAGAGATACAGAGTGTTGCCCCATTACGAAGCAATGCTTTAGCAGAGCGCGAATGTCTGTGTGGCAGCGAATGCAGTTCCAAGGGACAGTGAAAACCAGCTAGAGCTTTCAGTGCTGGCAGCTTTCCTGTGGGCGCAATCTCTGGACGTTTCCAATTTGGCAGCCGGGCTCTGCCAGAGAGAGATACAGAGTGTTGCCCCATTACGAAGCAATGCTTTAGCAGAGCGCGAATGTCTGTGTGGCAGCGAATGCAGTTCCAAGGGACAGTGAAAACCAGCTAGAGCTTTCAGTGCTGGCAGCTTTCCTGTGGGCGCAATCTCTGGACGTTTCCAATTTGGCAGCCGGGCTCTGCCAGAGAGAGATACAGAGTGTTGCCCCATTACGAAGCAATGCTTTAGCAGAGCGCGAATGTCTGTGTGGCAGCGAATGCAGTTCCAAGGGACAGTGAAAACCAGCTAGAGCTTTCAGGGCTGGCAGCTTTCCTGTGGGCGCAATCTCTGGACGTTTCCAATTTGGCAGCCGGGCTCTGCCAGAGAGAGATACAGAGTGTTGCCCCATTACGAAGCAATGCTTTAGCAGAGCGCGAATGTCTGTGTGGCAGCGAATGCAGTTCCAAGGGACAGTGAAAACCAGCTAGAGCTTTCAGTGCTGGCAGCTTTCCTGTGGGCGCAATGTCTGGACGTTTCCAATTTGGCAGCCGGGCTCTGCCAGAGAGAGATACAGAGTGTTGCCCCATTACGAAGCAATGCTTTAGCAGAGCGCGAATGTCTGTGTGGCAGCGAATGCAGTTCCAAGGGACAGTGAAAACCAGCTAGAGCTTTCAGTGCTGGCAGCTTTCCTGTGGGCGCAATCTCTGGACGTTTCCAATTTGGCAGCCGGGCTCTGCCACAGAGAGATAAAGAATGTTGCCCCCTTACCTAGCAATGCTATAGCTGAGCACGAATGTCTGTGTGGCAGCGAATGCAGTTCCAAGGGACAGTGAAAACCAGCTAGAGCTTTCAGTGCTGGCAGCTTTCCTGTGGGCGCAATGTCTGGACGTTTCCAATTTGGCAGCCGGGCTCTGCCAGAGAGAGATACAGAGTGTTGCCCCATTACGAAGCAATGCTTTAGCAGAGCGCGAATGTCTGTGTGGCAGCGAATGCAGTTCCAAGGGACAGTGAAAACCAGCTAGAGCTTTCAGTGCTGGCAGCTTTCCTGTGGGCGCAATCTCTGGACGTTTCCAATTTGGCAGCCGGGCTCTGCCAGAGAGAGATACAGAGTGTTGCCCCATTACGAAGCAATGCTTTAGCAGAGCGCGAATGTCTGTGTGGCAGCGAATGCAGTTCCAAGGGACAGTGAAAACCAGCTAGAGCTTTCAGTGCTGGCAGCTTTCCTGTGGGCGCAATCTCTGGACGTTTCCAATTTGGCAGCCGGGCTCTGCCAGAGAGAGATACAGAGTGTTGCCCCATTACGAAGCAATGCTTTAGCAGAGCGCGAATGTCTGTGTGGCAGCGAATGCAGTTCCAAGGGACAGTGAAAACCAGCTAGAGCTTTCAGTGCTGGCAGCTTTCCTGTGGGCGCAATGTCTGGACGTTTCCAATTTGGCAGCCGGGCTCTGCCAGAGAGAGATACAGAGTGTTGCCCCATTAGGAAGCAATGCTTTAGCAGAGCGCGAATGTCTGTGTGGCAGCGAATGCAGTTCCAAGGGACAGTGAAAACCAGCTAGAGCTTTCAGTGCTGGCAGCTTTCCTGTGGGCGCAATGTCTGGACGTTTCCAATTTGGCAGCCGGGCTCTGCCAGAGAGAGATACAGAGTGTTGCCCCATTACGAAGCAATGCTTTAGCAGAGCGCGAATGTCTGTGTGGCAGCGAATGCAGTTCCAAGGGACAGTGAAAACCAGCTAGAGCTTTCAGTGCTGGCAGCTTTCCTGTGGGCGCAATCTCTGGACGTTTCCAATTTGGCAGCCGGGCTCTGCCAGAGAGAGATACAGAGTGTTGCCCCATTAGGAAGCAATGCTTTAGCAGAGCGCGAATGTCTGTGTGGCAGCGAATGCAGTTCCAAGGGACAGTGAAAACCAGCTAGAGCTTTCAGTGCTGGCAGCTTTCCTGTGGGCGCAATCTCTGGACGTTTCCAATTTGGCAGCCGGGCTCTGCCAGAGAGAGATACAGAGTGTTGCCCCATTACGAAGCAATGCTTTAGCAGAGCGCGAATGTCTGTGTGGCAGCGAATGCAGTTCCAAGGGACAGTGAAAACCAGCTAGAGCTTTCAGTGCTGGCAGCTTTCCTGTGGGCGCAATCTCTGGACGTTTCCAATTTGGCAGCCGGGCTCTGCCAGAGAGAGATACAGAGTGTTGCCCCATTAGGAAGCAATGCTTTAGCAGAGCGCGAATGTCTGTGTGGCAGCGAATGCAGTTCCAAGGGACAGTGAAAACCAGCTAGAGCTTTCAGTGCTGGCAGCTTTCCTGTGGGCGCAATCTCTGGACGTTTCCAATTTGGCAGCCGGGCTCTGCCAGAGAGAGATACAGAGTGTTGCCCCATTACGAAGCAATGCTTTAGCAGAGCGCGAATGTCTGTGTGGCAGCGAATGCAGTTCCAAGGGAGAGTGAAAACCAGCTAGAGCTTTCAGTGCTGGCAGCTTTCCTGTGGGCGCAATGTCTGGACGTTTCCAATTTGGCAGCCGGGCTCTGCCAGAGAGATATACAGAGTGTTACCCCATTACGAAGCAATGCTTTAGCAGAGCGCGAATGTCTGTGTGGCAGCGAATGCAGTTCCAAGGGACAGTGAAAACCAGCTAGAGCTTTCAGTGCTGGCAGCTTTCCTGTGGGCGCAATCTCTGGACGTTTCCAATTTGGCAGCCGGGCTCTGCCAGAGAGAGATACAGAGTGTTGCCCCATTACGAAGCAATGCTTTAGCAGAGCGCGAATGTCTGTGTGGCAGCGAATGCAGTTCCAAGGGACAGTGAAAACCAGCTAGAGCTTTCAGTGCTGGCAGCTTTCCTGTGGGCGCAATCTCTGGACGTTTCCAATTTGGCAGCCGGGCTCTGCCAGAGAGAGATACAGAGTGTTGCCCCATTACGAAGCAATGCTTTAGCAGAGCGCGAATGTCTGTGTGGCAGCGAATGCAGTTCCAAGGGACAGTGAAAACCAGCTAGAGCTTTCAGTGCTGGCAGCTTTCCTGTGGGCGCAATCTCTGGACGTTTCCAATTTGGCAGCCGGGCTCTGCCAGAGAGAGATACAGAGTGTTGCCCCATTACGAAGCAATGCTTTAGCAGAGCGCGAATGTCTGTGTGGCAGCGAATGCAGTTCCAAGGGACAGTGAAAACCAGCTAGAGCTTTCAGTGCTGGCAGCTTTCCTGTGGGCGCAATGTCTGGACGTTTCCAATTTGGCAGCCGGGCTCTGCCAGAGAGAGATACAGAGTGTTGCCCCATTACGAAGCAATGCTTTAGCAGAGCGCGAATGTCTGTGTGGCAGCGAATGCAGTTCCAAGGGAGAGTGAAAACCAGCTAGAGCTTTCAGTGCTGGCAGCTTTCCTGTGGGCGCAATGTCTGGACGTTTCCAATTTGGCAGCCGGGCTCTGCCAGAGAGAGATACAGAGTGTTGCCCCATTAGGAAGCAATGCTTTAGCAGAGCGCGAATGTCTGTGTGGCAGCGAATGCAGTTCCAAGGGACAGTGAAAACCAGCTAGAGCTTTCAGTGCTGGCAGCTTTCCTGTGGGCGCAATCTCTGGACGTTTCCAATTTGGCAGCCGGGCTCTGCCACAGAGAGATAAAGAATGTTGCCCCCTTACCTAGCAATGCTATAGCTGAGCACGAATGTCTGTGTGGCAGCGAATGCAGTTCCAAGGGACAGTGAAAACCAGCTAGAGCTTTCAGTGCTGGCAGCTTTCCTGTGGGCGCAATCTCTGGACGTTTCCAATTTGGCAGCCGGGCTCTGCCAGAGAGAGATACAGAGTGTTGCCCCATTACGAAGCAATGCTTTAGCAGAGCGCGAATGTCTGTGTGGCAGCGAATGCAGTTCCAAGGGACAGTGAAAACCAGCTAGAGCTTTCAGTGCTGGCAGCTTTCCTGTGGGCGCAATGTCTGGACGTTTCCAATTTGGCAGCCGGGCTCTGCCAGAGAGAGATACAGAGTGTTGCCCCATTACGAAGCAATGCTTTAGCAGAGCGCGAATGTCTGTGTGGCAGCGAATGCAGTTCCAAGGGACAGTGAAAACCAGCTAGAGCTTTCAGTGCTGGCAGCTTTCCTGTGGGCGCAATCTCTGGACGTTTCCAATTTGGCAGCCGGGCTCTGCCAGAGAGAGATACAGAGTGTTGCCCCATTACGAAGCAATGCTTTAGCAGAGCGCGAATGTCTGTGTGGCAGCGAATGCAGTTCCAAGGGACAGTGAAAACCAGCTAGAGCTTTCAGTGCTGGCAGCTTTCCTGTGGGCGCAATCTCTGGACGTTTCCAATTTGGCAGCCGGGCTCTGCCAGAGAGAGATACAGAGTGTTGCCCCATTACGAAGCAATGCTTTAGCAGAGCGCGAATGTCTGTGTGGCAGCGAATGCAGTTCCAAGGGAGAGTGAAAACCAGCTAGAGCTTTCAGTGCTGGCAGCTTTCCTGTGGGCGCAATGTCTGGACGTTTCCAATTTGGCAGCCGGGCTCTGCCAGAGAGAGATACAGAGTGTTGCCCCATTAGGAAGCAATGCTTTAGCAGAGCGCGAATGTCTGTGTGGCAGCGAATGCAGTTCCAAGGGACAGTGAAAACCAGCTAGAGCTTTCAGTGCTGGCAGCTTTCCTGTGGGCGCAATCTCTGGACGTTTCCAATTTGGCAGCCGGGCTCTGCCACAGAGAGATAAAGAATGTTGCCCCCTTACCTAGCAATGCTTTAGCAGAGCGCCAATGTCTGTGTGGCAGCGAATGCAGTTCCAAGGGACAGTGAAAACCAGCTAGAGCTTTCAGTGCTGGCAGCTTTCCTGTGGGCGCAATCTCTGCACGTTTCCAATTTGGCAGCCGGGCTCTGCCAGAGAGAGATACAGAGTGTTGCCCCATTACGAAGCAATGCTTTAGCAGAGCGCCAATGTCTGTGTGGCAGCGAATGCAGTTCCAAGGGACAGTGAAAACCAGCTAGAGCTTTCAGTGCTGGCAGCTTTCCTGTGGGCGCAATGTCTGGACGTTTCCAATTTGGCAGCCGGGCTCTGCCAGAGAGAGATACAGAGTGTTGCCCCATTAGGAAGCAATGCTTTAGCAGAGCGCGAATGTCTGTGTGGCAGCGAATGCAGTTCCAAGGGACAGTGAAAACCAGCTAGAGCTTTCAGTGCTGGCAGCTTTCCTGTGGGCGCAATGTCTGGACGTTTCCAATTTGGCAGCCGGGCTCTGCCAGAGAGAGATACAGAGTGTTGCCCCATTACGAAGCAATGCTTTAGCAGAGCGCGAATGTCTGTGTGGCAGCGAATGCAGTTCCAAGGGACAGTGAAAACCAGCTAGAACTTTCAGTGCTGGCAGCTTTCCTGTGGGCGCAATCTCTGGACGTTTCCAATTTGGCAGCCGGGCTCTGCCAGAGAGAGATACAGAGTGTTGCCCCATTACGAAGCAATGCTTTAGCAGAGCGCGAATGTCTGTGTGGCAGCGAATGCAGTTCCAAGGGAGAGTGAAAACCAGCTAGAGCTTTCAGTGCTGGCAGCTTTCCTGTGGGCGCAATCTCTGGACGTTTCCAATTTGGCAGCCGGGCTCTGCCAGAGAGATATACAGAGTGTTACCCCATTACGAAGCAATGCTTTAGCAGAGCGCGAATGTCTGTGTGGCAGCGAATGCAGTTCCAAGGGACAGTGAAAACCAGCTAGAGCTTTCAGTGCTGGCAGCTTTCCTGTGGGCGCAATTTCTGGACGTTTCCAATTTGGCAGCCGGGCTCTGCCACAGAGAGATAAAGAATGTTGCCCCCTTACCTAGCAATGCTATAGCTGAGCACGAATGTCTGTGTGGCAGCGAATGCAGTTCCAAGGGACAGTGAAAACCAGCTAGAGCTTTCAGTGCTGGCAGCTTTCCTGTGGGCGCAATCTCTGGACGTTTCCAATTTGGCAGCCGGGCTCTGCCAGAGAGAGATACAGAGTGTTGCCCCATTACGAAGCAATGCTTTAGCAGAGCGCGAATGTCTGTGTGGCAGCGAATGCAGTTCCAAGGGACAGTGAAAACCAGCTAGAGCTTTCAGTGCTGGCAGCTTTCCTGTGGGCGCAATGTCTGGACGTTTCCAATTTGGCAGCCGGGCTCTGCCAGAGAGAGATACAGAGTGTTGCCCCATTAGGAAGCAATGCTTTAGCAGAGCGCGAATGTCTGTGTGGCAGCGAATGCAGTTCCAAGGGACAGTGAAAACCAGCTAGAGCTTTCAGTGCTGGCAGCTTTCCTGTGGGCGCAATGTCTGGACGTTTCCAATTTGGCAGCCGGGCTCTGCCAGAGAGAGATACAGAGTGTTGCCCCATTACGAAGCAATGCTTTAGCAGAGCGCGAATGTCTGTGTGGCAGCGAATGCAGTTCCAAGGGACAGTGAAAACCAGCTAGAGCTTTCAGTGCTGGCAGCTTTCCTGTGGGCGCAATCTCTGGACGTTTCCAATTTGGCAGCCGGGCTCTGCCAGAGAGAGATACAGAGTGTTGCCCCATTACGAAGCAATGCTTTAGCAGAGCGCGAATGTCTGTGTGGCAGCGAATGCAGTTCCAAGGGACAGTGAAAACCAGCTAGAGCTTTCAGTGCTGGCAGCTTTCCTGTGGGCGCAATCTCTGGACGTTTCCAATTTGGCAGCCGGGCTCTGCCAGAGAGAGATACAGAGTGTTGCCCCATTACGAAGCAATGCTTTAGCAGAGCGCGAATGTCTGTGTGGCAGCGAATGCAGTTCCAAGGGACAGTGAAAACCAGCTAGAGCTTTCAGTGCTGGCAGCTTTCCTGTGGGCGCAATGTCTGGACGTTTCCAATTTGGCAGCCGGGCTCTGCCAGAGAGAGATACAGAGTGTTGCCCCATTAGGAAGCAATGCTTTAGCAGAGCGCGAATGTCTGTGTGGCAGCGAATGCAGTTCCAAGGGACAGTGAAAACCAGCTAGAACTTTCAGTGCTGGCAGCTTTCCTGTGGGCGCAATCTCTGGACGTTTCCAATTTGGCAGCCGGGCTCTGCCAGAGAGAGATACAGAGTGTTGCCCCATTACGAAGCAATGCTTTAGCAGAGCGCGAATGTCTGTATGGCAGCGAATGCAGTTCCAAGGGAGAGTGAAAACCAGCTAGAGCTTTCAGTGCTGGCAGCTTTCCTGTGGGCGCAATGTCTGGACGTTTCCAATTTGGCAGCCGGGCTCTGCCAGAGAGATATACAGAGTGTTACCCCATTACGAAGCAATGCTTTAGCAGAGCGCGAATGTCTGTGTGGCAGCGAATGCAGTTCCAAGGGACAGTGAAAACCAGCTAGAGCTTTCAGTGCTGGCAGCTTTCCTGTGGGCGCAATCTCTGGACGTTTCCAATTTGGCAGCCGGGCTCTGCCACAGAGAGATAAAGAATGTTGCCCCCTTACCTAGCAATGATATAGCTGAGCACGAATGTCTGTGTGGCAGCGAATGCAGTTCCAAGGGACAGTGAAAACCACCTAGAGCTTTCAGTGCTGGCAGCTTTCCTGTGGGCGCAATCTCTGGACGTTTCCAATTTGGCAGCCGGGCTCTGCCAGAGAGAGATACAGAGTGTTGCCCCATTACGAAGCAATGCTTTAGCAGAGCGCGAATGTCTGTGTGGCAGCGAATGCAGTTCCAAGGGACAGTGAAAACCAGCTAGAGCTTTCAGTGCTGGCAGCTTTCCTGTGGGCGCAATCTCTGGACGTTTCCAATTTGGCAGCCGGGCTCTGCCAGAGAGAGATACAGAGTGTTGCCCCATTACGAAGCAATGCTTTAGCAGAGCGCGAATGTCTGTGTGGCAGCGAATGCAGTTCCAAGGGACAGTGAAAACCAGCTAGAGCTTTCAGTGCTGGCAGCTTTCCTGTGGGCGCAATCTCTGGACGTTTCCAATTTGGCAGCCGGGCTCTGCCAGAGAGAGATACAGAGTGTTGCCCCATTAGGAAGCAATGCTTTAGCAGAGCGCGAATGTCTGTGTGGCAGCGAATGCAGTTCCAAGGGACAGTGAAAACCAGCTAGAGCTTTCAGTGCTGGCAGCTTTCCTGTGGGCGCAATCTCTGGACGTTTCCAATTTGGCAGCCGGGCTCTGCCACAGAGAGATAAAGAATGTTGCCCCCTTACCTAGCAATGCTTTAGCAGAGCGCCAATGTCTGTGTGGCAGCGAATGCAGTTCCAAGGGACAGTGAAAACCAGCTAGAGCTTTCAGTGCTGGCAGCTTTCCTGTGGGCGCAATCTCTGCACGTTTCCAATTTGGCAGCCGGGCTCTGCCAGAGAGAGATACAGAGTGTTGCCCCATTACGAAGCAATGCTTTAGCAGAGCGCCAATGTCTGTGTGGCAGCGAATGCAGTTCCAAGGGACAGTGAAAACCAGCTAGAGCTTTCAGTGCTGGCAGCTTTCCTGTGGGCGCAATGTCTGGACGTTTCCAATTTGGCAGCCGGGCTCTGCCAGAGAGAGATACAGAGTGTTGCCCCATTAGGAAGCAATGCTTTAGCAGAGCGCGAATGTCTGTGTGGCAGCGAATGCAGTTCCAAGGGACAGTGAAAACCAGCTAGAGCTTTCAGTGCTGGCAGCTTTCCTGTGGGCGCAATGTCTGGACGTTTCCAATTTGGCAGCCGGGCTCTGCCAGAGAGAGATACAGAGTGTTGCCCCATTACGAAGCAATGCTTTAGCAGAGCGCGAATGTCTGTGTGGCAGCGAATGCAGTTCCAAGGGACAGTGAAAACCAGCTAGAACTTTCAGTGCTGGCAGCTTTCCTGTGGGCGCAATCTCTGGACGTTTCCAATTTGGCAGCCGGGCTCTGCCAGAGAGAGATACAGAGTGTTGCCCCATTACGAAGCAATGCTTTAGCAGAGCGCGAATGTCTGTGTGGCAGCGAATGCAGTTCCAAGGGAGAGTGAAAACCAGCTAGAGCTTTCAGTGCTGGCAGCTTTCCTGTGGGCGCAATCTCTGGACGTTTCCAATTTGGCAGCCGGGCTCTGCCAGAGAGATATACAGAGTGTTACCCCATTACGAAGCAATGCTTTAGCAGAGCGCGAATGTCTGTGTGGCAGCGAATGCAGTTCCAAGGGACAGTGAAAACCAGCTAGAGCTTTCAGTGCTGGCAGCTTTCCTGTGGGCGCAATTTCTGGACGTTTCCAATTTGGCAGCCGGGCTCTGCCACAGAGAGATAAAGAATGTTGCCCCCTTACCTAGCAATGCTATAGCTGAGCACGAATGTCTGTGTGGCAGCGAATGCAGTTCCAAGGGACAGTGAAAACCAGCTAGAGCTTTCAGTGCTGGCAGCTTTCCTGTGGGCGCAATCTCTGGACGTTTCCAATTTGGCAGCCGGGCTCTGCCAGAGAGAGATACAGAGTGTTGCCCCATTACGAAGCAATGCTTTAGCAGAGCGCGAATGTCTGTGTGGCAGCGAATGCAGTTCCAAGGGACAGTGAAAACCAGCTAGAGCTTTCAGTGCTGGCAGCTTTCCTGTGGGCGCAATGTCTGGACGTTTCCAATTTGGCAGCCGGGCTCTGCCAGAGAGAGATACAGAGTGTTGCCCCATTAGGAAGCAATGCTTTAGCAGAGCGCGAATGTCTGTGTGGCAGCGAATGCAGTTCCAAGGGACAGTGAAAACCAGCTAGAGCTTTCAGTGCTGGCAGCTTTCCTGTGGGCGCAATGTCTGGACGTTTCCAATTTGGCAGCCGGGCTCTGCCAGAGAGAGATACAGAGTGTTGCCCCATTACGAAGCAATGCTTTAGCAGAGCGCGAATGTCTGTGTGGCAGCGAATGCAGTTCCAAGGGACAGTGAAAACCAGCTAGAGCTTTCAGTGCTGGCAGCTTTCCTGTGGGCGCAATCTCTGGACGTTTCCAATTTGGCAGCCGGGCTCTGCCAGAGAGAGATACAGAGTGTTGCCCCATTACGAAGCAATGCTTTAGCAGAGCGCGAATGTCTGTGTGGCAGCGAATGCAGTTCCAAGGGACAGTGAAAACCAGCTAGAGCTTTCAGTGCTGGCAGCTTTCCTGTGGGCGCAATCTCTGGACGTTTCCAATTTGGCAGCCGGGCTCTGCCAGAGAGAGATACAGAGTGTTGCCCCATTACGAAGCAATGCTTTAGCAGAGCGCGAATGTCTGTGTGGCAGCGAATGCAGTTCCAAGGGACAGTGAAAACCAGCTAGAGCTTTCAGTGCTGGCAGCTTTCCTGTGGGCGCAATGTCTGGACGTTTCCAATTTGGCAGCCGGGCTCTGCCAGAGAGAGATACAGAGTGTTGCCCCATTAGGAAGCAATGCTTTAGCAGAGCGCGAATGTCTGTGTGGCAGCGAATGCAGTTCCAAGGGACAGTGAAAACCAGCTAGAACTTTCAGTGCTGGCAGCTTTCCTGTGGGCGCAATCTCTGGACGTTTCCAATTTGGCAGCCGGGCTCTGCCAGAGAGAGATACAGAGTGTTGCCCCATTACGAAGCAATGCTTTAGCAGAGCGCGAATGTCTGTATGGCAGCGAATGCAGTTCCAAGGGAGAGTGAAAACCAGCTAGAGCTTTCAGTGCTGGCAGCTTTCCTGTGGGCGCAATGTCTGGACGTTTCCAATTTGGCAGCCGGGCTCTGCCAGAGAGATATACAGAGTGTTACCCCATTACGAAGCAATGCTTTAGCAGAGCGCGAATGTCTGTGTGGCAGCGAATGCAGTTCCAAGGGACAGTGAAAACCAGCTAGAGCTTTCAGTGCTGGCAGCTTTCCTGTGGGCGCAATCTCTGGACGTTTCCAATTTGGCAGCCGGGCTCTGCCACAGAGAGATAAAGAATGTTGCCCCCTTACCTAGCAATGATATAGCTGAGCACGAATGTCTGTGTGGCAGCGAATGCAGTTCCAAGGGACAGTGAAAACCACCTAGAGCTTTCAGTGCTGGCAGCTTTCCTGTGGGCGCAATCTCTGGACGTTTCCAATTTGGCAGCCGGGCTCTGCCAGAGAGAGATACAGAGTGTTGCCCCATTACGAAGCAATGCTTTAGCAGAGCGCGAATGTCTGTGTGGCAGCGAATGCAGTTCCAAGGGACAGTGAAAACCAGCTAGAGCTTTCAGTGCTGGCAGCTTTCCTGTGGGCGCAATCTCTGGACGTTTCCAATTTGGCAGCCGGGCTCTGCCAGAGAGAGATACAGAGTGTTGCCCCATTACGAAGCAATGCTTTAGCAGAGCGCGAATGTCTGTGTGGCAGCGAATGCAGTTCCAAGGGACAGTGAAAACCAGCTAGAGCTTTCAGTGCTGGCAGCTTTCCTGTGGGCGCAATCTCTGGACGTTTCCAATTTGGCAGCCGGGCTCTGCCAGAGAGAGATACAGAGTGTTGCCCCATTACGAAGCAATGCTTTAGCAGAGCGCGAATGTCTGTGTGGCAGCGAATGCAGTTCCAAGGGACAGTGAAAACCAGCTAGAGCTTTCAGTGCTGGCAGCTTTCCTGTGGGCGCAATGTCTGGACGTTTCCAATTTGGCAGCCGGGCTCTGCCAGAGAGAGATACAGAGTGTTGCCCCATTACGAAGCAATGCTTTAGCAGAGCGCGAATGTCTGTGTGGCAGCGAATGCAGTTCCAAGGGACAGTGAAAACCAGCTAGAACTTTCAGTGCTGGCAGCTTTCCTGTGGGCGCAATCTCTGGACGTTTCCAATTTGGCAGCCGGGCTCTGCCAGAGAGAGATACAGAGTGTTGCCCCATTACGAAGCAATGCTTTAGCAGAGCGCGAATGTCTGTGTGGCAGCGAATGCAGTTCCAAGGGACAGTGAAAACCAGCTAGAGCTTTCAGTGCTGGCAGCTTTCCTGTGGGCGCAATGTCTGGACGTTTCCAATTTGGCAGCCGGGCTCTGCCAGAGAGAGATACAGAGTGTTGCCCCATTACGAAGCAATGCTTTAGCAGAGCGCGAATGTCTGTATGGCAGCGAATGCAGTTCCAAGGGACAGTGAAAACCAGCTAGAGCTTTCAGTGCTGGCAGCTTTCCTGTGGGCGCAATCTCTGGACGTTTCCAATTTGGCAGCCGGGCTCTGCCAGAGAGAGATACAGAGTGTTGCCCCATTACGAAGCAATGCTTTAGCAGAGCGCGAATGTCTGTGTGGCAGCGAATGCAGTTCCAAGGGACAGTGAAAACCAGCTAGAGCTTTCAGTGCTGGCAGCTTTCCTGTGGGCGCAATGTCTGGACGTTTCCAATTTGGCAGCCGGGCTCTGCCAGAGAGAGATACAGAGTGTTGCCCCATTACGAAGCAATGCTTTAGCAGAGCGCGAATGTCTGTGTGGCAGCGAATGCAGTTCCAAGGGACAGTGAAAACCAGCTAGAGCTTTCAGTGCTAGCAGCTTTCCTGTGGGCGCAATCTCTGGACGTTTCCAATTTGGCAGCCGGGCTCTGCCAGAGAGAGATACAGAGTGTTGCCCCATTACGAAGCAATGCTTTAGCAGAGCGCGAATGTCTGTGTGGCAGCGAATGCAGTTCCAAGGGACAGTGAAAACCAGCTAGAGCTTTCAGTGCTGGCAGCTTTCCTGTGGGCGCAATCTCTGGACGTTTCCAATTTGGCAGCCGGGCTCTGCCAGAGAGAGATACAGAGTGTTGCCCCATTACGAAGCAATGCTTTAGCAGAGCGCGAATGTCTGTGTGGCAGCGAATGCAGTTCCAAGGGACAGTGAAAACCAGCTAGAGCTTTCAGTGCTGGCAGCTTTCCTGTGGGCGCAATGTCTGGACGTTTCCAATTTGGCAGCCGGGCTCTGCCAGAGAGAGATACAGAGTGTTGCCCCATTAGGAAGCAATGCTTTAGCAGAGCGCGAATGTCTGTGTGGCAGCGAATGCAGTTCCAAGGGACAGTGAAAACCAGCTAGAACTTTCAGTGCTGGCAGCTTTCCTGTGGGCGCAATCTCTGGACGTTTCCAATTTGGCAGCCGGGCTCTGCCAGAGAGAGATACAGAGTGTTGCCCCATTACGAAGCAATGCTTTAGCAGAGCGCGAATGTCTGTGTGGCAGCGAATGCAGTTCCAAGGGAGAGTGAAAACCAGCTAGAGCTTTCAGTGCTGGCAGCTTTCCTGTGGGCGCAATGTCTGGACGTTTCCAATTTGGCAGCCGGGCTCTGCCAGAGAGATATACAGAGTGTTACCCCATTACGAAGCAATGCTTTAGCAGAGCGCGAATGTCTGTGTGGCAGCGAATGCAGTTCCAAGGGACAGTGAAAACCAGCTAGAGCTTTCAGTGCTGGCAGCTTTCCTGTGGGCGCAATCTCTGGACGTTTCCAATTTGGCAGCCGGGCTCTGCCACAGAGAGATAAAGAATGTTGCCCCCTTACCTAGCAATGATATAGCTGAGCACGAATGTCTGTGTGGCAGCGAATGCAGTTCCAAGGGACAGTGAAAACCACCTAGAGCTTTCAGTGCTGGCAGCTTTCCTGTGGGCGCAATCTCTGGACGTTTCCAATTTGGCAGCCCGGCTCTGCCAGAGAGAGATACAGAGTGTTGCCCCATTACCAAGCAATGCTTTAGCAGAGCGCGAATGTCTGTGTGGCAGCGAATGCAGTTCCAAGGGACAGTGAAAACCAGCTAGAGCTTTCAGTGCTGGCAGCTTTCCTGTGGGCGCAATCTCTGGACGTTTCCATTTTGGCAGCCGGGCTCTGCCAGAGAGAGATACAGAGTGTTGCCCCATTACGAAGCAATGCTTTAGCAGAGCGCGAATGTCTGTGTGGCAGCGAATGCAGTTCCAAGGGACAGTGAAAACCAGCTAGAGCTTTCAGTGCTGGCAGCTTTCCTGTGGGCGCAATCTCTGCACGTTTCCAATTTGGCAGCCGGGCTCTGCCAGAGAGAGATACAGAGTGTTGCCCCATTACGAAGCAATGCTTTAGCAGAGCGCGAATGTCTGTGTGGCAGCGAATGCAGTTCCAAGGGACAGTGAAAACCAGCTAGAGCTTTCAGTGCTGGCAGCTTTCCTGTGGGCGCAATGTCTGGACGTTTCCAATTTGGCAGCCGGGCTCTGCCAGAGAGAGATACAGAGTGTTGCCCATTACGAAGCAATGCTTTAGCAGAGCGCGAATGTCTGTGTGGCAGCGAATGCAGTTCCAAGGGACAGTGAAAACCAGCTAGAACTTTGAGTGCTGGCAGCTTTCCTGTGGGCGCAATCTCTGGACGTTTCCAATTTGGCAGCCGGGCTCTGCCAGAGAGAGATACAGAGTGTTGCCCCATTACGAAGCAATGCTTTAGCAGAGCGCGAATGTCTGTGTGGCAGCGAATGCAGTTCCAAGGGACAGTGAAAACCAGCTAGAGCTTTCAGTGCTGGCAGCTTTCCTGTGGGCGCAATGTCTGGACGTTTCCAATTTGGCAGCCGGGCTCTGCCAGAGAGAGATACAGAGTGTTGCCCCATTACGAAGCAATGCTTTAGCAGAGCGCGAATGTCTGTATGGCAGCGAATGCAGTTCCAAGGGACAGTGAAAACCAGCTAGAGCTTTCAGTGCTGGCAGCTTTCCTGTGGGCGCAATGTCTGGACGTTTCCAATTTGGCAGCCGGGCTCTGCCAGAGAGAGATACAGAGTGTTGCCCCATTACGAAGCAATGCTTTAGCAGAGCGCGAATGTCTGTGTGGCAGCGAATGCAGTTCCAAGGGACAGTGAAAACCAGCTAGAGCTTTCAGTGCTGGCAGCTTTCCTGTGGGCGCAATCTCTGGACGTTTCCAATTTGGCAGCCGGGCTCTGCCAGAGAGAGATACAGAGTGTTGCCCCATTACGAAGCAATGCTTTAGCAGAGCGCGAATGTCTGTGTGGCAGCGAATGCAGTTCCAAGGGACAGTGAAAACCAGCTAGAGCTTTCAGTGCTGGCAGCTTTCCTGTGGGCGCAATCTCTGGACGTTTCCAATTTGGCAGCCGGGCTCTGCCAGAGAGAGATACAGAGTGTTGCCCCATTACGAAGCAATGCTTTAGCAGAGCGCGAATGTCTGTGTGGCAGCGAATGCAGTTCCAAGGGACAGTGAAAACCAGCTAGAGCTTTCAGTGCTGGCAGCTTTCCTGTGGGCGCAATCTCTGGACGTTTCCAATTTGGCAGCCGGGCTCTGCCAGAGAGAGATACAGAGTGTTGCCCCATTACGAAGCAATGCTTTAGCAGAGCGCGAATGTCTGTGTGGCAGCGAATGCAGTTCCAAGGGACAGTGAAAACCAGCTAGAGCTTTCAGTGCTGGCAGCTTTCCTGTGGGCGCAATCTCTGGACGTTTCCAATTTGGCAGCCGGGCTCTGCCACAGAGAGATAAAGAATGTTGCCCCCTTACCTAGCAATGCTATAGCTGAGCACGAATGTCTGTGTGGCAGCGAATGCAGTTCCAAGGGACAGTGAAAACCAGCTAGAGCTTTCAGTGCTGGCAGCTTTCCTGTGGGCGCAATGTCTGGACGTTTCCAATTTGGCAGCCGGGCTCTGCCAGAGAGAGATACAGAGTGTTGCCCCATTAGGAAGCAATGCTTTAGCAGAGCGCGAATGTCTGTGTGGCAGCGAATGCAGTTCCAAGGGACAGTGAAAACCAGCTAGAGCTTTCAGTGCTGGCAGCTTTCCTGTGGGCGCAATCTCTGGACGTTTCCAATTTGGCAGCCGGGCTCTGCCAGAGAGAGATACAGAGTGTTGCCCCATTACGAAGCAATGCTTTAGCAGAGCGCGAATGTCTGTGTGGCAGCGAATGCAGTTCCAAGGGACAGTGAAAACCAGCTAGAGCTTTCAGTGCTGGCAGCTTTCCTGTGGGCGCAATGTCTGGACGTTTCCAATTTGGCAGCCGGGCTCTGCCAGAGAGAGATACAGAGTGTTGCCCCATTACGAAGCAATGCTTTAGCAGAGCGCGAATGTCTGTGAGGCAGCGAATGCAGTTCCAAGGGACAGTGAAAACCAGCTAGAGCTTTCAGTGCTGGCAGCTTTCCTGTGGGCGCAATCTCTGGACGTTTCCAATTTGGCAGCCGGGCTCTGCCAGAGAGAGATACAGAGTGTTGCCCCATTACGAAGCAATGCTTTAGCAGAGCGCGAATGTCTGTGTGGCAGCGAATGCAGTTCCAAGGGACAGTGAAAACCAGCTAGAGCTTTCAGTGCTGGCAGCTTTCCTGTGGGCGCAATCTCTGGACGTTTCCAATTTGGCAGCCGGGCTCTGCCAGAGAGAGATACAGAGTGTTGCCCCATTACGAAGCAATGCTTTAGCAGAGCGCGAATGTCTGTGTGGCAGCGAATGCAGTTCCAAGGGACAGTGAAAACCAGCTAGAGCTTTCAGTGCTGGCAGCTTTCCTGTGGGCGCAATGTCTGGACGTTTCCAATTTGGCAGCCGGGCTCTGCCAGAGAGAGATACAGAGTGTTGCCCCATTAGGAAGCAATGCTTTAGCAGAGCGCGAATGTCTGTGTGGCAGCGAATGCAGTTCCAAGGGACAGTGAAAACCAGCTAGAGCTTTCAGTGCTGGCAGCTTTCCTGTGGGCGCAATGTCTGGACGTTTCCAATTTGGCAGCCGGGCTCTGCCAGAGAGAGATACAGAGTGTTGCCCCATTAGGAAGCAAAGCTTTAGCAGAGCGCGAATGTCTGTGTGGCAGCGAATGCAGTTCCAAGGGACAGTGAAAACCAGCTAGAACTTTCAGTGCTGGCAGCTTTCCTGTGGGCGCAATCTCTGGACGTTTCCAATTTGGCAGCCGGGCTCTGCCAGAGAGAGATACAGAGTGTTGCCCCATTACGAAGCAATGCTTTAGCAGAGCGCGAATGTCTGTGTGGCAGCGAATGCAGTTCCAAGGGACAGTGAAAACCAGCTAGAGCTTTCAGTGCTGGCAGCTTTCCTGTGGGCGCAATCTCTGGACATTTCCAATTTGGCAGCCGGGCTCTGCCAGAGAGAGATACAGAGTGTTGCCCCATTACGAAGCAATGCTTTAGCAGAGCGCGAATGTCTGTATGGCAGCGAATGCACTTCCAAGGGACAGTGAAAACCAGCTAGAGCTTTCAGTGCTGGCAGCTTTCCTGTGGGCGCAATGTCTGGACGTTTCCAATTTGGCAGCCGGGCTCTGCCAGAGAGAGATACAGAGTGTTGCCCCATTACGAAGCAATGCTTTAGCAGAGCGCGAATGTCTGTGTGGCAGCGAATGCAGTTCCAAGGGACAGTGAAAACCAGCTAGAGCTTTCAGTGCTGGCAGCTTTCCTGTGGGCGCAATGTCTGGACGTTTCCAATTTGGCAGCCGGGCTCTGCCAGAGAGAGATACAGAGTGTTGCCCCATTACGAAGCAATGCTTTAGCAGAGCGCGAATGTCTGTGTGGCAGCGAATGCAGTTCCAAGGGAGAGTGAAAACCAGCTAGAGCTTTCAGTGCTGGCAGCTTTCCTGTGGGCGCAATCTCTGGACGTTTCCAATTTGGCAGCCGGGCTCTGCCAGAGAGAGATACAGAGTGTTGCCCCATTAGGAAGCAATGCTTTAGCAGAGCGCGAATGTCTGTGTGGCAGCGAATGCAGTTCCAAGGGACAGTGAAAACCAGCTAGAGCTTTCAGTGCTGGCAGCTTTCCTGTGGGCGCAATCTCTGGACGTTTCCAATTTGGCAGCCGGGCTCTGCCACAGAGAGATAAAGAATGTTGCCCCCTTACCTAGCAATGCTATAGCTGAGCACGAATGTCTGTGTGGCAGCGAATGCAGTTCCAAGGGACAGTGAAAACCAGCTAGAGCTTTCAGTGCTGGCAGCTTTCCTGTGGGCGCAATCTCTGGACGTTTCCAATTTGGCAGCCGGGCTCTGCCAGAGAGAGATACAGAGTGTTGCCCCATTACGAAGCAATGCTTTAGCAGAGCGCGAATGTCTGTGTGGCAGCGAATGCAGTTCCAAGGGACAGTGAAAACCAGCTAGAGCTTTCAGTGCTGGCAGCTTTCCTGTGGGCGCAATCTCTGGACGTTTCCAATTTGGCAGCCGGGCTCTGCCAGAGAGAGATACAGAGTGTTGCCCCATTACGAAGCAATGCTTTAGCAGAGCGCGAATGTCTGTGTGGCAGCGAATGCAGTTCCAAGGGACAGTGAAAACCAGCTAGAGCTTTCAGTGCTGGCAGCTTTCCTGTGGGCGCAATCTCTGGACGTTTCCAATTTGGCAGCCGGGCTCTGCCAGAGAGAGATACAGAGTGTTGCCCCATTAGGAAGCAATGCTTTAGCAGAGCGCGAATGTCTGTGTGGCAGCGAATGCAGTTCCAAGGGAATGTGAAAACCAGCTAGAGCTTTCAGTGCTGGCAGCTTTCCTGTGGGCGCAATGTCTGGACGTTTCCAATTTGGCAGCCGGGCTCTGCCAGAGAGAGATACAGAGTGTTGCCCCATTACGAAGCAATGCTTTAGCAGAGCGCGAATGTCTGTGAGGCAGCGAATGCAGTTCCAAGGGACAGTGAAAACCAGCTAGAGCTTTCAGTGCTGGCAGCTTTCCTGTGGGCGCAATCTCTGGACGTTTCCAATTTGGCAGCGGGGCTCTGCCAGAGAGAGATACAGAGTGTTGCCCCATTACGAAGCAATGCTTTAGCAGAGCGCGAATGTCTGTGTGGCAGCGAATGCAGTTCCAAGGGACAGTGAAAACCAGCTAGAGCTTTCAGTGCTGGCAGCTTTCCTGTGGGCGCAATCTCTGGACGTTTCCAATTTGGCAGCCGGGCTCTGCCAGAGAGAGATACAGAGTGTTGCCCCATTACGAAGCAATGCTTTAGCAGAGCGCGAATGTCTGTGTGGCAGCGAATGCAGTTCCAAGGGACAGTGAAAACCAGCTAGAGCTTTCAGTGCTGGCAGCTTTCCTGTGGGCGCAATGTCTGGACGTTTCCAATTTGGCAGCCGGGCTCTGCCAGAGAGAGATACAGAGTGTTGCCCCATTACGAAGCAATGCTTTAGCAGAGCGCGAATGTCTGTGTGGCAGCGAATGCAGTTCCAAGGGACAGTGAAAACCAGCTAGAGCTTTCAGTGCTGGCAGCTTTCCTGTGGGCGCAATGTCTGGACGTTTCCAATTTGGCAGCCGGGCTCTGCCAGAGAGAGATACAGAGTGTTGCCCCATTAGGAAGCAAAGCTTTAGCAGAGCGCGAATGTCTGTGTGGCAGCGAATGCAGTTCCAAGGGACAGTGAAAACCAGCTAGAGCTTTCAGTGCTGGCAGCTTTCCTGTGGGCGCAATGTCTGGACGTTTCCAATTTGGCAGCCGGGCTCTGCCAGAGAGAGATACAGAGTGTTGCCCCATTAGGAAGCAATGCTTTAGCAGAGCGCGAATGTCTGTGTGGCAGCGAATGCAGTTCCAAGGGACAGTGAAAACCAGCTAGAGCTTTCAGTGCTGGCAGCTTTCCTGTGGGCGCAATGTCTGGACGTTTCCAATTTGGCAGCCGGGCTCTGCCAGAGAGAGATACAGAGTGTTGCCCCATTAGGAAGCAAAGCTTTAGCAGAGCGCGAATGTCTGTGTGGCAGCGAATGGAGTTCCAAGGGACAGTGAAAACCAGCTAGAACTTTCAGTGCTGGCAGCTTTCCTGTGGGCGCAATCTCTGGACGTTTCCAATTTGGCAGCCGGGCTCTGCCAGAGAGAGATACAGAGTGTTGCCCCATTAGGAAGCAATGCTTTAGCAGAGCGCGAATGTCTGTGTGGCAGCGAATGCAGTTCCAAGGGACAGTGAAAACCAGCTAGAGCTTTCAGTGCTGGCAGCTTTCCTGTGGGCGCAATGTCTGGACGTTTCCAATTTGGCAGCCGGGCTCTGCCAGAGAGAGATACAGAGTGTTGCCCCATTACGAAGCAATGCTTTAGCAGAGCGCGAATGTCTGTGTGGCAGCGAATGCAGTTCCAAGGGACAGTGAAAACCAGCTAGAGCTTTCAGTGCTGGCAGCTTTCCTGTGGGCGCAATCTCTGGACGTTTCCAATTTGGCAGCCGGGCTCTGCCAGAGAGAGATACAGAGTGTTGCCCCATTACGAAGCAATGCTTTAGCAGAGCGCGAATGTCTGTGTGGCAGCGAATGCAGTTCCAAGGGACAGTGAAAACCAGCTAGAGCTTTCAGTGCTGGCAGCTTTCCTGTGGGCGCAATCTCTGGACGTTTCCAATTTGGCAGCCGGGCTCTGCCAGAGAGAGATACAGAGTGTTGCCCCATTACGAAGCAATGCTTTAGCAGAGCGCGAATGTCTGTGTGGCAGCGAATGCAGTTCCAAGGGACAGTGAAAACCAGCTAGAGCTTTCAGTGCTGGCAGCTTTCCTGTGGGCGCAATCTCTGGACGTTTCCAATTTGGCAGCCGGGCTCTGCCAGAGAGAGATACAGAGTGTTGCCCCATTACGAAGCAATGCTTTAGCAGAGCGCGAATGTCTGTGTGGCAGCGAATGCAGTTCCAAGGGACAGTGAAAACCAGCTAGAGCTTTCAGTGCTGGCAGCTTTCCTGTGGGCGCAATCTCTGGACGTTTCCAATTTGGCAGCCGGGCTCTGCCAGAGAGAGATACAGAGTGTTGCCCCATTACGAAGCAATGCTTTAGCAGAGCGCGAATGTCTGTGTGGCAGCGAATGCAGTTCCAAGGGACAGTGAAAACCAGCTAGAGCTTTCAGTGCTGGCAGCTTTCCTGTGGGCGCAATCTCTGGACGTTTCCAATTTGGCAGCCGGGCTCTGCCAGAGAGAGATAAAGAATGTTGCCCCCTTACCAAGCAATGCTACAGCTGAGCACGAATGTCTGTGTGGCAGCGAATGCAGTTCCAAGGGAATGTGAAAACCACCTAGAGCTTTCAGTGCTGGCAGCTTTCCTGTGGGCGCAATGTCTGGACGTTTCCAATTTGGCAGCCGGGCTCTGCCAGAGAGAGATACAGAGTGTTGCCCCATTAGGAAGCAAAGCTTTAGCAGAGCGCGAATGTCTGTGTGGCAGCGAATGCAGTTCCAAGGGACAGTGAAAACCAGCTAGAGCTTTCAGTGCTGGCAGCTTTCCTGTGGGCGCAATGTCTGGACGTTTCCAATTTGGCAGCCGGGCTCTGCCAGAGAGAGATACAGAGTGTTGCCCCATTACGAAGCAATGCTTTAGCAGAGCGCGAATGTCTGTGAGGCAGCGAATGCAGTTCCAAGGGACAGTGAAAACCAGCTAGAGCTTTCAGTGCTGGCAGCTTTCCTGTGGGCGCAATCTCTGGACGTTTCCAATTTGGCAGCCGGGCTCTGCCAGAGAGAGATACAGAGTGTTGCCCCATTACGAAGCAATGCTTTAGCAGAGCGCGAATGTCTGTGTGGCAGCGAATGCAGTTCCAAGGGACAGTGAAAACCAGCTAGAGCTTTCAGTGCTGGCAGCTTTCCTGTGGGCGCAATCTCTGGACGTTTCCAATTTGGCAGCCGGGCTCTGCCAGAGAGAGATACAGAGTGTTGCCCCATTACGAAGCAATGCTTTAGCAGAGCGCGAATGTCTGTGTGGCAGCGAATGCAGTTCCAAGGGACAGTGAAAACCAGCTAGAGCTTTCAGTGCTGGCAGCTTTCCTGTGGGCGCAATGTCTGGACGTTTCCAATTTGGCAGCCGGGCTCTGCCAGAGAGAGATACAGAGTGTTGCCCCATTAGGAAGCAATGCTTTAGCAGAGCGCGAATGTCTGTGTGGCAGCGAATGCAGTTCCAAGGGACAGTGAAAACCAGCTAGAGCTTTCAGTGCTGGCAGCTTTCCTGTGGGCGCAATCTCTGGACGTTTCCAATTTGGCAGCCGGGCTCTGCCAGAGAGAGATACAGAGTGTTGCCCCATTAGGAAGCAAAGCTTTAGCAGAGCGCGAATGTCTGTGTGGCAGCGAATGGAGTTCCAAGGGACAGTGAAAACCAGCTAGAACTTTCAGTGCTGGCAGCTTTCCTGTGGGCGCAATCTCTGGACGTTTCCAATTTGGCAGCCGGGCTCTGCCAGAGAGAGATACAGAGTGTTGCCCCATTACGAAGCAATGCTTTAGCAGAGCGCGAATGTCTGTGTGGCAGCGAATGCAGTTCCAAGGGACAGTGAAAACCAGCTAGAGCTTTCAGTGCTGGCAGCTTTCCTGTGGGCGCAATGTCTGGACGTTTCCAATTTGGCAGCCGGGCTCTGCCAGAGAGAGATACAGAGTGTTGCCCCATTACGAAGCAATGCTTTAGCAGAGCGCGAATGTCTGTGTGGCAGCGAATGCAGTTCCAAGGGACAGTGAAAACCAGCTAGAGCTTTCAGTGCTGGCAGCTTTCCTGTGGGCGCAATGTCTGGACGTTTCCAATTTGGCAGCCGGGCTCTGCCAGAGAGAGATACAGAGTGTTGCCCCATTACGAAGCAATGCTTTAGCAGAGCGCGAATGTCTGTGTGGCAGCGAATGCAGTTCCAAGGGACAGTGAAAACCAGCTAGAGCTTTCAGTG